>NC_026152.1:3313379-3369364 GCF_000512975.1 Sesamum indicum
TTAGATTGAGATCAGTATGCAAGTGTTTTTTTTCTGAAGAATTGATCATCTGGTGTGGATTATGGCTTCTTGGAAAGTACTGAAAAGGCTGGTCCAGATAATGAGTTTTCTGAACTTGGAACTCATATTGCGATCTTTCGATCTAAGCTAGTAAAATGAGTGTACTTAGCTTTAGTAAATTTTGTTGGAAGTTTGGCTCACTTGGGTATAAAAGAGCAAGTGATAAAGAAAAGAAAAATCCGTGATAGCTAATTGTCATCAATTTTAACCTTCTCGCTCTCAGTGTATTCCATGCTAAGGCAAGCATGGATTATGTAATAATTTCCAGCTTGCATGTGGCTGATCCACGTTAGTTTTAGGTCATCTCATAAGCATGGAAGAGTTTACTTGCTTCGTCAAAATGGCCGATACTTTTTCTCTGCGAACAACTTTTAACAGTCTGTTTGGATCTAGAACTAAGCTGAGATAGTTGAAACGGAAAGGAAAAACTTCTAGAAATTAAATTCGTAGTGTTTCCTTATGGACAACAATTGTAATTAAAACTCTATGAATGTGGTTGAGTATCAGTCGGAAACTGAGAAGTTATTATTTCCATTGATAGACGGAAACTGAGAATACAAATTGTATTTTTGAGTTTTCAGTTCTCTTAGGCATTCCAAATGAATTTCAGTTATAACGCTAAGAAACTTATGTCGTATATGACAATTCGATTGTGGAGAAGTTGGATTGCACTCTGTTTTTGTTTCTTTCATGTTGAGCACCCATTTTCTGAAATTATGAATTTGAAGTTAAGAACTTAAGACAGGAGGACGTTTAACTACTTTCAGTTAGTGTATATGGCATCAGAAAATAAATAGCTCCACATTTTTCTTTTATGTTGCATTTGAATTTGAGAGAAGGATTTGGAGAAATAATTTCAAATTACTTTATATTAAAAACATTTGAAATCCATTAGTATTCAACAAAATATAGTTCAAAATTAGAGTTGAAGGATTTGAAACCCTTTGAATTTAGGATTATCTAAACAAATTGAAAATATTTGTTATTAGAGATTTCCAATTCACAACTCCAACCAAATGTGACCTTATGTAACTTGTGTATTTTCTGTCGCTTGCAAAGGAATATATTAAGTATTTTGATGACTGAAGTGGATTATATATGGTTCATACGTTTCTCAATGACTATGCCGTTCACTTTCTCTTTGCCTTGACCTCTTAGGAGCTGGAGCCCTGATGTGGAGGTGAAACGCTCATTTTTTAGTGGTCTTCTAGCTGCAAGATGTGGAATTGTGCATCCAGTTATATAGCTGGAAGTATTGGGTTAAAGAATGATGTTCTGAAGCCAAGAAAATATTCAATAGATTGCTCAGACGATGAAGGGTCTTCCGTCACGAGCAGAGACGAGGGCTTGGAATGCCCAATATGCTGGGAATCATTTAACCTGGTCGAAAACATACCTTATGTTTTGTGGTGTGGGCATACATTATGCAAACACTGTATCCTAGGACTTCAATGGGCTGTTGTCAAATTTCCTACTTTACCTCTTCAGCTCCCACTTCTCATATCCTGCCCATGGTGCAATGTTTTATCACTCCGTTTGGTTTATAGGGGGAACCTGAAATTTCCTCGTAAAAACTTCTTCCTTCTCTGGATGCTTGAGAGCATGAACGGCGACAGAGTGAAGTCTCATTCTGCCATCTGTGGGGATCATCAGGCAGGTTGTCAATCAAGCATGAAAGCAGCAGGAAACCATACAGGGAATAACCTATATTTTCCTCATTCTGAAGCATCAGGATCAAGTGATAATGGTAATCAATTTATTAACAGTTATGTTGCCACCATTGAGAGAATGCATCTCTCTCTTAGAAAGTCCCTCATTTTCTTTGTCCATTTGACAGCCAAGTTCCCACTCGTCATAATTCTACTCCTCATAATTTTGTATGCAATTCCTGCCAGTGCAGCCATCTTGGCCCTGTACATACTCATCACATTCGTCTTTGCGCTTCCGTCTTTCCTCATTCTATACTTTGCCTACCCGAGTTTGGATTGGCTCATGAGGGAGATCATCACATGATCTCATTTTCCCGGGTGAAAGTTACCTTGTCTGATAGCTCCTTCCATGCAAGAATCTTTATTTGTATTTTTCTGGTAAGTTGGGATATGCTAGTGATCTATCTATTCGTGTTGTGCCGAGTACAGCTCAGTTCTGCCAAGAAATGTCGTCTTCCTATGTATAAAACAAGGTAGCGTGGCATGTTAAATCTCAAGTAGGATAGTTTTGATTTTTTGGGTGGCAGAGGATGGTGTAGAATCCTCCTAGTAGTTGTAGTAGTTGTCTTGTCCCTCAACATTTGCCAAAGACAGGAAATTCTGTGCTAAATGAAATTGTCCTAACAATGTGGATCATAGAGTAATTATACAGAGTTGCATTTTTAGCAGGAGAACAATTAGATCTTTGGATTATCTGAAAATTACTTTACAGTACGCAAACTTCCCATTTGAAAAGAAACAATCATTCATTTTCCAACATCATTACTTTGCCTCCAATACATAAATATATTATACTCAATTATCAACTCATAATACATTCACACAATGTTTGGATTCATAATTTTATAATTCATTGTACCTAAATTTTTTAAAAATAATCTCATTCTGAATGTTAATGAATAAATAAAAAATTTATATTTAATTAGCATAATAAATAATTAGATGAAAAATAATTATATGCGGGTTAAAAGCACCAACTATATAGTTTTAATCAAATGTAATTTTAATATAATTTAATCTCAAAAATTACTATTAGAAACAGGAACTAAATGACACAAGAAATTGTATTTGTACTCGAAATAAAGATTTGATCTGCTAAATCGTAAGATCATTCAAAAGCTGAAGCAGTGTACCATTGTTGTGGTGATATTATCTGAAAAATCATTATTTCAAAGACATGGTTTTATTTTTGATAATGGGACAGACTTAAAATAGGAGGGGCAGGAGGCAGTTCATAATCACTACATATATAGTTCAAATTGTGATAGAGCTGCTGCTATTGATGTTGCTGTGGCAGCAGATTGGCATTGACATCTCAGCAAATCTATCAATAATTTTAAACAATCTCCAGTCTTTCTTGTGCCCTAATGCTCTGATATTTATAGATATAGCAATAACTGAACCAACTGTTGCTCAAATGTCTCAAACCAAATCCCAAGAAAATTGAACCATTTTCAAAGCTTACTCCACTGTCTTCTTCTTCTATTAGGTGCAACAATTTTAGACATTAAAAACATTTTCTAAAAGGTTCTTAGAGTGTATAAGATGTTAATATTTTCGACAAATTATAACGATTTTTTTTTAATATTTGGTATCACAAATAATTTTTCATTATTTAAAAAATTATTAATATATATTTTTTAATTTTCACGGTAATTTAATAACATGCTTGTTAGATTTCATTTATTTTTTTGTGGTGAACTGACAATATGCTCTTTTAAACTGTGAAGGATAACTTTACTCATTTTTAAATTTTTTTATGGACTAAATGAATAATATTTTTTTTTACATTATTCCATCCACCAATGGCATTTTTTTCTGTACTATTTTTTCAAAATCTTTTAAAAAGAGAAAAATATAACAAGACAAAAGTTGACAATTCTAAATCTTCATCCAAGAATTAGATAATTTAATACAAAATTAGGGGTATTGATAGTTTTTCAAACAATGAGTGTGTATTCGCAATCATGTTAAATCTCAGAAGAGCTCGTTGTAATTTATCCAAAAAAATTATTTTTTTTTTAAAAAAAACTTTCATAGTGTTTAAAATGGATAAACTTTTAAGATATTAATAACGATAATTTTATAATTAATATAATCAAAATTAAAATTCTTTATTAAAATTTTAAAAATAAACTTTATTAAAAAAAATTTTAAAAATGAACTTATAAATTTCTAACATCTTATTATTTGAACCTTTTAAGCTCTGAACCATACTGCAAACACTCTTCCACTAATTCCGTCTTGGAGAAATATTCCTTCTATTTTAAATTTAATTGTTTTCTTATTTATAATCCGAACAGTATAATTTTTTTTTTTAAAAAAAAAGTGAGAAACTTTTGGTTATAAGAATTTTACTTTTCACAGCAGTAAAAAAATAAGTAGTATTAGAATCATATTTTTTAATATTAAGAAAAAAAAAAAAACAAACCTAATATTTTGCATTTAAACTAAAATTGGAAACAAGAGATGAACAGTGAAAGCGCTTTATTATTCACCTACACATGTTCATGTAGTAGCGCTTTCTCTCTCTCTCTCTTTTTCTCTCTCACACACACACACGCACACAATAAACCTCCCTCTACGTGGCTGTGGCTGTCAGCCAAGCAAAATAACAACTTTCCCCTGAAACCATCGATCTTCCTCATGCATGTATATGAATTCTGAAAGGAACTGTTAAGAATGGAGATCATAGACAACTAACTGACAGAGGAAGGTGGCTGCTTCTTCTTCTTCTTCTTCTTTTATATATATACGTATGTAATAAATGTGTATGTATATGCCTATGTATGTATACATATAAATCTGGTTTTGAATATTCATTTCCTTGTGAACGCTTACGCTTTTCCTTCTTTCTACGGTGAAGCAGCAGATAGAATCGAGGCTTCAGAAAGAAGCGTAGGGGGGGAAAGGTGCGCCTAGTCTTTTAGTTTCTGTATGCCTTCATTTAAATGCAGAGTTACAGGCCGTTTTTTCTCGTGTAATATATAGGTTTGGATTATGTGTTTTGATTTGTTATGGTATGTGGGTTTGTAGATGTTGTCTTTAGGTGCAATCGTAAATTCGATTTTTATTTGTGGTGTTTTCTCTGTTTCGAAACAGGGGTTTTAATGATTGGTATTCTTATGATTATTCTGTCATCGTTGGGTGATTGAATTATATCCTTTTTACGACCCTTTGGTGGATTTTTGTGCTCAGATTTAAGTCGATTGTTTCCTCATTAATTTGCGATTGGTTTCTCTAAGGAAAAGTTCAGTCTCGATTTGTCTCTTGTTTGTTTCAACGTTTTCTTGCTTTGGTTTCGAGAAATTTTGGAATGCTTGTGTTGTGATCGCTGGATGAATGATGCAGGATGCCGGTGAGGTTAGACGTGCTGAATGCTTAAAGATTCTGTGGATGTAGAACGATTGTTTTTTTATCTGAACACATGATTTTGCCATATAATTGTTTCTTATGAAATCATGTTTCTTTCACTGTATTTGATTGAATCACTTTTTTTCTTCTCTGGAATAATTATGTGAAGGAAAAGAATTGGTAAACCATTTAAATCGCGTTTAGTTTACTTTCAGTTTGAAATGGAACCGAACCAAGATGCATTCTGGCACTTGTCTAATAGTTATGATTTTCATGTTTATCTATCTGCCTTTTGCCAATAAACTTCTTGTTCTCAGTTGTTGCTTCTTATGATTAAGTGTCAGTTTGTTCAATGATAATTGATGGTTGTCTTTCCACTGCAGGAGTTTGGGTTTTCCAATTTTCCTTTATGGTCCAGTTTCATGGCTGAAGAAAGTAGCGATCCACTAGTAACTTCAGAAGAAAAGGTCTTCAACAGCATGAACCTGGGCATAAACTCTGGTGGAAATCCACGTTCTCTCAACAATGTTTGTCGCAGAGCATCTGTTGGTTCCTACCGTGCAGGGAACAATGCAAGGAGAAGGCATTCTGCGTGCTCCAATTCTGAAAATGTAAGTCGTCGTGTGGTTCCCCGTTATCTCAGAGCTTCAACTGGTTCTTGCCATGATCTCTGTAAATTCGGAAGAAGACAATCATGTGAAGAGAAGGTGAAGAAACCTCTGAGAAGAAGAACTGCGAAAATTTCACCAAATGAGCTGCTTCCTGTAGTGATTGTAGCTGCGGGTAAGCAAAAGACCGAAAAAGTTATCAAGCATGAGCCTCCTGCTGACTTGAAAAAACGTTTGCGTGTGGTGAAGCCTTCTCCAGATGCCAAATCCTATTCATCAAAATTCAAGGCATCGATGGATGCAAAAGTTTGTTCCCCAACGCAAAATGCTTCATCTAGTAATGAGACTCGCCTTCCAAATTCACCTACTAAGAAATCCACTCCATCACATCCCACTGCAATTATCAAGAGGGGAATATTATCGCCATATGAGAAAGTTGAAGTTCCTTTAAAAGAAGCCAACTCTATTGAAAGAAAAATATCAAGAACAGGTAAAAAGACATATGATCAGTCCCTGAAGTGTACTTCTGTCAAGTCAGAATCAATTAATGTTAAACGATCACCAGCTTCTGACAATTTAGACGGTGTACTTGGAAAAGGGAGACGAAACAGTGTTGTCAAAAGTAGTCGAGGAATGACAGCATCCACAGCATCAGCAAGGAGAGCATCAGTAACTCCTGCTGCACCTTTGTTCCCTAAATCTTCTCCCAGTAAGACAGCATCCATTATAGCAAGAAAATCTGGAAGAGTAAAATTGTTGTCTCCTCTGAAAGTTCGGACTAGGATACAGAGGACTGCGACTGAGACATCCAATAATGAGAATTCTGAGAAGACCTTACTGGTCATCACCATGGGAACAGAGAAGTTGGAAGATATCCCAGATGACCATGCCATTGCATCACTGTCATCTTCATCATCACCCAAGTCTTTGTCTCATGCAAAGTCTGCATCTTCGTTGTCTTGTGAAGTAGAAGAGGAAGAGGTCAAGTACAGTGGTCATAAGGCAGATGAACTTGTGTCTGACAACACCGTATCTAATGAGAATGGCAGCGTACTAGCTGTGAAAGAGAATCAAGACAAGACTTCTAGAATGGGAACAGAGAACAATTCTTTGGAATCCATCCCAGATTACCATGTCATTCCAGCACTGTCATCTCCATCATCACCGAAGTCTTTGTCTCATGCAAAGTCTCCATCTTTGTTGTCTCATGAAGAAGATAATGAAGAGACCAAGAACAATGGTAATAAGGCAGTTGAATTCGTCTTGGAAAAGACCATATCTGTAGAGATAGGCAACACACAAACTATCAAAGAGAATCAAAACAAGATGCCTGGAATCAGAACAGAGAAAAGGGCATTGGAATCAATCCCGGAAGACCATGCGACTGCACTGCCATCTCCATCATCACCCAAGTCTTTGTCTCATGCAAACTCACCATCTCTAGAAGAGCATGACGTGATCAAGCACAATGGTAATGAAGCAGATGGATCTGTCTCTAACAACATCGTATCTGTAGAGATTGGCAATGTACAGCCTCTGATGGGAGATCAGAAGAAGACTATGAGAAAGAGTAGGTTGGTTCTTTCTGAAGATAAATATTGCTCACCGCTGAAGTTAAGGTTCAGGAGTGGGAAGGTAGTGGACCTTCCCTCAGAAAATAACACTCCCAGGAGACTCATATTTAGGAGGTCTCGATCCAGTGGTAATAAAGCAGCAGAAGGCTTTGTCTCTGACAACAAGAAGTCTGTGGAGATGGGCACTTTAGAACCTGTGAGAGAGAATCAAGACAAGATTTTAAGAAAGAGTCGGGTGGTTGTTTCTGAACATAAACCTCGCTCTCCAGTGAAGTCATTCAGGAATCAACAGGCAGTGGACGTTCACTGGGGCAATAACAGTACCAGGATACTCAGATTTAGAAGGCCAAAAGTCGTCTGGCCTGAAGATGGCAAGGTTGATTTGAAGAGGAGAATCTGTAAAAAGACTGGAGACAAGGACGATGCAGCCGGTGCGGAACTTTGCTCTGGCAAAGTTATCTTAAAGCACCAAGATGTGCAAGGGAAGACAGATGTTAAAATCTTGTTGAATAATGTCCTTGAAGAAACAGCAAGTAAACTTGTTGAAAGCAGGAAAGGCAAGGTTAAAGCCTTGGTGGGAGCATTTGAAACAGTGATCTCTCTGCATGAGCGTAAGCGTACTTTAAGCGTTGTCAGTTGAGTGGTGGAAACTTCTTATCCTATTTCTGAGAGTTCAGAGGAAAATAATGAGCTTGTGAATGAAGAAGTAAACATTAGCAAGCGCCTAATATTGCAAACAGATATGCAAGTAGATTTCTTCAGCAGAGGTTTTAATTAGAATTTTGACATTACAAGGTTTTTGCAGTTTCTCTTGTTTCTGGATGCTTTGTGTTGGTATGGATACAGTAACAATTTTGGTATTGGTTTTGCTAGACGCTAGTTGGTATGTTAGGTATTAATCTGTCCCAGATAACATATAACTCCTTGACACCTGAGCACTTAAGATGGATCTGATATCTTACATTAAACAGAGGATATACACTCCCTGCCTTGTGTTGCTTTCAACTATACATTCTTTCAATACGTCGGAGGATGTCCTAGTTATCATCGTAATCTTTCAATTTGAAATTCCCAAATCACTACAGAGTGCACTTGGGTTTACCAAAACCTTCCAGTTCAAGAATGCTTTAATTCCATTCTAACACTAACCTTTTGTACAGCTTGCTTCTCCGAGATTTCAATTTTACATGCTGCTTTCAAGACATGCCTGTCCTTGTTGAGTTCTCTTGCAAACTGACTTTGCTCTCATTCAGTGTTTAACTATGTCAACACTTTTTCAAAATTGAAACCAACTTAGATCGTTGTCCTTGTAATCTTTCAAAATGGAAATTTTCGTATCATCTCTGAAGCAAGAAGTTTCAAATTTAGAGGATGAAGTTAGGTCTGTTTTGACAAGAATATGCAGGGAGAGGTGTACAGGGAAATTTACTAAAACTATATAACTATACTACATATGAATGTGTAGCCCAACACATGTCCAATCAATTGACTAGGACGAGTCATATCTTGTCCTAAGGTTATGTAATCAATCCTCTTTCTTTCTTATAATGCTTGTACTATACACTAATCTGTAAATGCTCCAGAACAACATAGTGGTAATTGTTGGCATGTGAGAGAGTTAGTAAAGTTGAAGTTGTGAATGTGCAATGAGAGGTGTAAATTGATGAAGTTAAGACTCAACTAACCAATGGCCCACAAAAAAATCTTGTACAGTACTACTTCAAATGTCACAAAACCACATTCTTTAAAGACAAGTGTGAGTTTGATTATGATACGCCGCTGCTTAACAATTATTCATCATTATTTTCTTGTAATTAACAAACAATTGGTTTACATAATTACTTCTCTGTATTATTATCCTAATAAGAAATAAAATTACTTAGCAGTCTTTTTATTACAAACATGTGGTAATTAATGTAAATGACAACAGTATTTGCAATCGCTTAAAATAAATTTTCTTACCTAATTGTTAGAAAATAAAATGGAAAGGTTTTTTCTTGATTTTGAATTGTTTAAAATAAATTAATTTAAACAAAAGTTATAAATAGCTTCCTACTAACTTTTGATAAAATTTTAAGTATTTATTTATTTTTTCAAACGCTCCAACTTCAAATTATTTTGACCTTTCAATTTTATTTCAATCATTCACAATTTTCACTAGAGATAAACTTACATCTTTTTATGTAATTTTATTTTACCACAAAGAAATATTATATAAAATCAATATTACATCTTGTATTATATTATATTATGTATATATATGATGTCTACATGAATTTTTTTTTTCAATTCTGTGATGTGTATATATAAAATATAATATCAATTTATAATAAAAAATTAAATTTATATTATTAATGAATTACCAAACCATCAAATGAGACAAAAAATAGGAAGGCTGTTCCTTGGTTGATATTTGGACATAATTAAAGGTATTGTATTTGTGAGATGAATAATATTAAAAACAAGAATAATAGTTTTAATTTATTTTCAACAAATGAAGACAAGCCCTTATTGTTGTAGGGGGGCTGTTTGCTTGTCTAGCATGCATACTGTCCTCATAATAACACAGCTGTCACCAAAAAAATTGAACAACCAATGGCTGGACAACAACGCTCAACAGATGCCCACTATATATTCCAACTAGGCCAAAAAAATAAATCTATTACGTCCACAAAAAATAAGTGGTTTGTCTGTTTTCCAGTTTAGATGACAGCTGAGTGGTGTTATCATTCAACTGAAATATATATTTAGAGGCTTTTTCTTGTTCTAGATATGCAACTCCTAAGCCCAGTTCTTTACTCCAGAAATATATTTGCTTTGCGTAATCTCTGTGCTGGAGATCTCCAAGCTCAAGATTGATTCTTTCTTTTCTGGGACGAAACTGATTTTGGAAAGAGGTAAATTTGCAGCATTTTCTTGCATGTTGTCAGGTGTTTTTTTCTCAATTTTGTGCTCTTCAAGATTTGCCTCTGCGGATCCCTAAAATCTTTGTTTTTCTTGTTCATGCAGCTGAACTCGGGAGCATATGCTACAAGGGAACTGGAGTTGGGCTCAGCTTAGAATTTCCGGGTCTTGATTTCAAGTTTGTCATGATCTAGTGTGTTTATTTCTTGCTTTTCTTTGAAGTGAGGCTCTTTTCTTTCTATTTGTGTTTAGTTGAATTTTAGGAAAAAAAAAAAAAAGAAAAATCATGGAATTGTTGGAATTGTTTTGGATGATAACTTGTGTGTGAGTGGGTTTTGTTTCAAAGATATTTTAGGCTTTGTGCTTGTGGATTAGCGAGTCTGTTGCTATGAATGTAGATTGTGTCGACTATTGCATGTAAGTTAAATTTGATAAATTTGTTGTTTCTTTCGATGATTAGTATCTTACTTGAGGATAGGTTCTTCTTGGTTGATTATTTCCGTTTCTTGCTAGATTTCTCGACTTTTCCTTAATATTCTCTAATTAATTTGTGATTTCCATGTTGATGGGCGAAAGTAAAAAGGGGTTATCTAAATGTTGTGTTGAAGGTTCTCTTGCTGCTGATGTTGGAGTGAACCAAATAGATCTGCTCCCTACTGAAATTAGTGCAGATTTGATGTGTGGTAATATGGAAATGTGTATTCCTCCACCCCTTTACCTGCTAGTTTTTCTTTTTTGGTTTATATCATGCAATGGATTATAGATTTCTTCACCTGTGGTCCATCCACAATGGCACAATCTACAATCCTAGTTTTGTCCTTCTGCTAATGCATTGAAACTCTTTAAGGAGATCAGAAATTCCTAATACCAGATATAACCTCTTGTTGCTGATTTTAGAAGATATCTCTTGTTTTCTTTGTGTCTTGTGGGTGTCTCTTAGTGTGCATGTGCTTATGTGCTGGTTTTGCTTCTTCTTTATGAGATCTTCTGGGAGTGAGTAGGTTTGCAGCTACTAAGTTCTATAAATTAGTTAATTAAATCATTGCTGCAATGTGGTTAAGTTGTAAGTATCACCATATTTGCATCTTCCTCATGAGTTGCTAGGTGGATTGTGAACTTTCGTTCTTGTTATCCATATGTGTTGCCGAGGTGCCTTTTTATTCTATCCTCTTGGTCTAATTATTATCTGTTCCCTTAGCTTACAAGAATAAATGAACTACAAAATTTTATATAAGCTGTTGTACAGCCTTTCTTATCAAAGAAAGTCTTTTATCTCCTTCATGTACTCCTACAATGGATGTTCAGCATGCAACTAATACTTGCCTGGTTGACAGTATGGGTACTGCTGAAATCTACAAGCATGAGATACAGATGCTTAACATAAATCTGTTTCTGTTGCCAGGTAAAAGAATGATTCTCACAAAGCAATACCGGTGTATTCACTCGGCAAGTTGTGTTTGTACAAAAGGGCACCTCACTGAAGAAATCATTTTCTTAGTTTTCAACCATTTGAATTGGAACCCTAAATTGATCGCGGCACTTTCTTGTTCTTGCAAATGGTTTGATGATCTTGCCAAACGAGTTCTTTGGAAAGAATTCTGCAAGACACGAGCTCCTAAGATGATGCTTGATTTGCAGTCTAGTGGAAGTCATAGTGTAGATGGGAACTGGAGGGCCCTTGGTAAGCTACTCATATATTGCTCTGGATGTAAAAAGGATGGGTTGTTCAACAGTACTCACATCCCAGGTCACTTTGTCTACCGAACACGGTTCTCAAGGACATCAGGGAAGAGCTTTCTATTACCACAATGCAGAACAGATGTCTTATATGTGTCTGATCCTTGTGAGCATCTAGACCAAGGGGATGAAGGCGATATTGGATTTTTTCGTGGAATATTTAAATCCTTTGCGACATCAAAGGTCAGGAAAATGCTTATAAAGAGAAGCGCTCCGCTGCATCCAACAGAGGTGTGCCCGTATTGCAAGGCAAAGCTGTGGAACATGCTGGCAGCAAAGATGATACCATCAAGTGCCAGCTGCCGGCTGGGTGCTTATGAAGATTGCATTGAGTATTACGTGTGCCTTAACGGCCATGTACTTGGGATTTGTACCCTCTTGCCCTTGTCTGATACAGATGAAGCATCCGAAGATTGACAATTTGGTAAAAACCAGTAATCATCTAATTAGCCTCGGAATTGTTTTCTATTTTTTGTGTTCTCATTCTTAGAAGATAGCATTTGCATTTTGCGTCCGAAAGTATCAATACAAGATGTTCGATTACAGTCACTAAGAGAATACTTCTCGATGGACGTAACAGTACCTGGACGATACTGTTGTGTGTGTGTGTTGGCTTTTTTTTTTTTTTCGCATGTCACCTGATCATAACTACTCTTGTTCATCAGCCACTGCATTTTATCAAAGAATTTGATGCGCAATTGGGTTGTGGAATTGTGGTGGATGCTGCATGGAGAACAAAAGAGAGTGACTCAAGATGACAGGCAGTTTAGTAGGACTCACTCCGGCAGATGAGATTCTATTTACTCCAAGGTGCTGCTGTGGAAACTTTTCTTCCTATTAGCAGGATGGCAAAGTGTTATTGTCTTCACCATTGTTTTTGACAATGTCGTGCTGTAAACCCTGTACCTATTTTGTATGATGAATGAATTCCAGTAATGAACTAACCTGCAAGAAGGATATGTAATACAAGACATATTGATTTGTTCTCTATTAGTTGACATCATTTGACTTCAGACTTGGGAAGTCCTCTCTTCCCTGTGTCCGATGGATATTGTTTCATGTTGACTTCTACTAAGATTGATTCTCGTCTACCAAGATGTTTCCTTTGACAAAATTACCTGGAAGGCCATGTCCAAAATTTTTCTCCTCTCTTCCTAGAAATGCATCAAGATTTCTTCAGAAGCAATGTATTGACAATGAAGTATTCCAGAAACACGCAATGATACCAAAGGATACTCAATGAAATGAACGAATCAAAATTTATTATTTTAAACTTCTAATTGAAAGGCTGTGTACAGCCAATTTATGAACAAGTATATACTCAAATAGGGTGTTATATATTCCCTATCTTGCCTAAACCAGTTGGAATAGAGCAGACAAGAAATATCGCATAATCTTTACACTAGAAGCGCAGGTGTTCTCAAGTTGTCTGTGGAAATGGTTCTCGGGTTTCAGACGATATATCCGAGCCTGACCCCATCTTTCTGAAGACAAGTTTCTGCTGGGGTAGCTGACCATTGGCAAAAGCTGTGACTTCAGTGTCTATTAGAACACTGTCCTCATCCTTGAAGTCACCTCTCAAAATTCCCTTGGCAAGCTCGTTTTCGACATATTGTTGGATCACCCGCTTCACTGGCCTCGCTCCATAGTTTGGATCATAGCCGAGACTACCTAGGAGTTGAACTGCAGCATCGCTTACCTGAATCTTCATCTTTCGGTCTGCTATCCTCTTTTGCACCCGTTCCAACTGTTGAACCACGTTGAAAAGATTAGTGGGGCTAACACAATTCCACTAGACAAACTTCTTCAAGAAGTTAACAATTGGATTCAAAAGGAAATGAACCACAAGGAGGTATAGGCATGTTAAAGTTAAAAGGGACTAGAAAAATCCAGAGTATTTAACTTGTGATAACTTGAAACAATTCCTACAAGTTGAATCACTCTGAATCTCATTTTAAAACTTAAAGAAGGCAGAGAGTCCAAGGTTCATGGTTCAACATTGTTATTATAGCCGTCAACTAAGAGATTATTGTAATTTGCTAGTGGACATTGTGCAGCAGATTGTAAAGTTGATAATTGACAACTTCATGACTGAAGAGGAAAGACTAACCTGTAACCTAACGATACTGCTGATCTGATCACGATCAAGGGGTTGGAATACTATGTACTCATCAACACGATTCATGAACTCAGGTCGGAAAATTGATCTTGCAGCCTCCATTACCTTTCGCTTTATAGTTTCATAAGCCATCTCCTTAGATGCCTCATCATCCTCTGTGTTTAGTATGTATTGCGAACCAACATTTGACGTCATAATAATTACAGTATTGGTGAAGCTCACGGTGCGCCCCTGTGAGTCAGTTACTCTGCCATCATCCAGGATTTGAAGGAAAACATTGAATACGTCTGAATGAGCCTTCTCTATCTCATCAAATAAAATAACTGCATAGGGCCTCCTACGGACAGTCTCCGTTAATTGTCCTCCCTCTTCATATCCAACATAGCCAGGAGGTGCTCCTATCAATCGTGAAACTGCATGCTTCTCCATGTACTCACTCATATCAATTCTAACAAGAGCTTCTTCAGTGTTAAATAAATAAGAAGCGAGTGCCTTAGCTAGCTCCGTCTTTCCAACTCCTGTAGGACCCATGAACATAAAACTGGCAATTGGACGGTGAGGATCAGAAAGGCCAGCCCTTGATCTTTGTATAGCCTCCGCCACTGCTGTTACTGCAGGATCTTGGCCAACAACACGCTTATGTAGTTCTTGCTCCAAATGCAACAGCTTCTCTCTCTCTGATTGTTGTAGTTTGGAAACAGGAATTCCAGTCCATTTGCTAACTATCTCGGCAATGTCATTCCCGGTAACTTCCTCTCTAAGCATGGACTTTCCGGACCTCATATACTCATCTAGTTCCTTTTCTGCAGTTTCGAGCTGACGCTGTAAAGAATTCAGGCTCCCATACTTCAACTCAGCCGCACGATTGAGATCATATTCTCGCTCAGCCTGCTGGATCTCCACATTTACTCTGTCAATCTGTCAAAACTTGTGTTATAACTGCTAAAATAAATTCCACCAATTGCTTGAATCTACTTATAATGACAGGCATTAATTGATATTTGAAGTAAATACTAAAAAGAACCTCTTACGTAAAGGATACAAGATAATATGCACATACCTCTTCCTTAATAGATTGTATGCGTGTCATGACAGTTTTTTCATGTTCCCACTGCTCAGTCAGCTCAGCTTGTCTCTGCTTCAAGAGAGAAAGTTCAGCCTCAAGGCGATTCAACCTATCTTTTGATGCTTTGTCAGTGTCATTTGTCAGAGAGAGCCTTTCCATCTCAAGTTTCAGAACTGCACGGTTAATTTCGTCAAGAGCTGTTGGCTTTGAAGTTATCTCCATTTTCAGTTTGGCAGCTGCTTCATCAACCAAATCAATAGCTGCAATTGGAATAAATAAATTCAGGAGTCAGTAACTTCTGCAACTCTATGAGAAAAAAATAAAATAGTGAGATTCACCACATAAACACATTTATAAATATCTTTTCATTAAATGCACTACTTAGGTTATATAGTAATGCACCATCTGTGCATTCAGCAAGCATCAAAAGTTAATGTTACTGTTTCGATGACTACCATCTGTACCAAACTATATTAGGCCACGTGGACCTAACAGACTTGTTGTGTAGCCAGCAGAAGAAGATTGAAGACATGCAACTAATTGATATGAGAACTATACAACTAAACAACTGAACCTTCTCACTATGAAAACATTTGCAGCGATAGAAAAAAGAAAAAAAAAGGTCAGAATGTGAAATGATTGGAGCTTGTTTTGAACTACACAAGCTCAAAATGGGTAGAGAATAGACATGCACCATAAGTGTTTTTTCTTGAGGAAATTAACAATGGACACCTGGTTCAAGCTTTGTACCTTTGTCAGGAAGGAAACGCCCACTGATGTAACGATCTGATAGAATTGCAGCTTCAACAAGGGCACTGTCTGAAATGCGGACTCCATGGTGCAGCTCATATCTTTCACGCAGTCCGCGAAGAATAGAGACCGTGTCTTCTACTGTAGGTTGGTCGACGTAAACTTGCTGGAACCTGCGCTCTAGTGCTGGATCTTTCTCAATGTATTTACGGTACTCATCTAAGGTAGTTGCACCAATGCACCGGAGCTCACCACGACCAAGCATGGGCTTTAAGAGGTTTCCAGCATCCATTGCACCATTCGTCGCACCTGGTGTACATGAAATTTTTAGAGCTTGTTTGGTTGTGTTTTCAATGAGATTTTTTCTACTTTTCACTCTTGGGTAGGTGGGAATTTGTTTGGTCAAGTCATTTTTAGTGAGAATGCATTCCTATTTTAATTCTCAATTTCAAATTTATATAGGTCACATGGGCTTGTCATAGTTGTCATTCTATCACATCA
The DNA here is from genome assembly GCF_000512975.1 of Sesamum indicum. Taxonomy (NCBI): domain Eukaryota; kingdom Viridiplantae; phylum Streptophyta; class Magnoliopsida; order Lamiales; family Pedaliaceae; genus Sesamum; species Sesamum indicum. The sequence goes on from NC_026152.1 coordinate 3,329,762, forward strand.
AAAATACATATACCTATATTTAACATTCTCACACCTATATACCTATAGTTGGAAACAACTAATCCAAACATATTCTCAATTTTCGCACAAAAACCTAAAGCATTTCTACACATTTTCAATTGTTGGAAACTGAAAATGAAAATGAAAACACAACCAAACGGGCTTTTAAAGTCTCAGAGAGTACTGAATCAGGCAAGACAATTTAAAAGTAGAACGATGAACTGAATCAGGCACCTACAACTGTGACTAGGAGGTTAACAAACAAACCTTAGAAGTAGGAACGTGCTAGAAAATGGAGCAAGACAGTAACGGAAGAGCCGTACAACAAAAAGTTGAATGCAAATCGGTTAACTAACAAAATCTTTACCTGCACCAACTACTGTATGAATTTCATCAATAAAAAGGATTATCTGGCCATCCGAATCAGTGACTTCCTTAAGCACAGCCTTCAGTCTATCTTCAAATTCTCCACGGTATTTTGCACCAGCAATAAGAGCCCCCATGTCAAGAGATATCAACTGCATTAAGAAAGGGGATCAACTTTAGAAGTTGTACAAGAAGAAGATGAGGAAGGCACAGCTACAACACACACAGCGAGCGAGATGCCTGATCAATATGAGTAGTTCGACATTGAATAGTTAGGCATACACATTACTCACCCTGCGATTCATCAAAGCCTGAGGAACATCTCCTTGCACAATTCTCTGGGCAAGCCTGTCATTGAGCATAGTATTAGAGCTAAGAATTGAAATAATTCAATAAAAAATGGAAGAGTGCTGGAGGTAGGATTTGAATAAAAACAAAATCAGGTGAAAACTTATGAACTGCATTTCTCTGATATGTTTGAAATTCATTTAGTTCTCGAAAAAGACTGTTATCCGCGAATTTTGTTACTCTATGCTGATAGGCGCCCGTGCCTCATTTAAAGTGTTATGTCAATGCTATGTTTTATCAATTAGCAAGGACTGAAAGAATTTATGACATACAAACCAAATACTGCAAATTGGTGAACCGTCCCACTCTAAGTGACACTACATAGAAAAGACCATGCAGCTTACCCTTCAGAAATTGCAGTTTTCCCAACACCTGGCTCACCAATTAGAACAGGGTTATTCTTGGTTCTCCTTGAAAGAATCTGTATGCATCTGCGTATCTCATCGTCTCTTCCTATAACAGGGTCTAGCTTTCCTGCTCTTGCCATGGCTGTTAAATCCTTTCCATACTTTTCTAGTGCTTCATATTTTCCTTCAGGATCTGTGGAGAACCATAGAGATAAATTTGCTCAATGCCATACTCAATAGAAAAAAACACATATCTCCAAAATAACACCACAATCTGGGAAAAAAGAGTACTTCATAGTGCAGCACAATAAATGAGCTCTGTTTGGATGCAACTGCAGGAGTTATAAATTTTATTAAAGAAATAAAATCAGTTTCAAAAGAAACAAGCTTGGATGTAACATGATTATTTTCCACTTTCAAAAATCATCAAAAAACTTAAATAAGAAAATTTTGAATTCTAACAGAATAATAAGCTACGGTTGCAAATTACAAGTTTCCCAACCTTTTGGACACAGGCAAGAAAGCTGAATATCATCCCCAACCATAAGAAATTACTGATCAAAACCTCAAAATAGATGAACGTGGCCAAAGAAAGTTAGATGAAAGCACTAATGACTATTATAAAGTGGCAACTATCTTCTTCCCATGTGGATATAATGGTTGCACAAGCTATATGTTAGTTTGCTGCACCTCAACAATCTGCCTTTGTGCCAGCGTGACAAATTTACTATTGTAGTAAAGACTGTATTATCAATAGCAGCAAGGAGAAAAAACATGTTACAATCACAGTTCCCTTCTCAAAGGGATGCAAGAAGGAAAAATAAGCAAGGGAAAGTACAAACAAAGTATATAAGCTCAAAGAAAGGAAATCATTACCTTGGTCAATAACTGTTTGGTGTCCCCTTATTGCCTGAACGGCATCTTTCAGCATTTTGGGGGAAAGTTGAAAATCCTTAAATAATTGCTTCCCAAATCGGTTATCTTGCATAAAACCAAGAACTAAATGCTCCACTGAGATATATGAATCACCAAACTCTTTCTTGTACTCCCTGGCTCGTTGTATTAGCCCTTCCAGATCTCGTCCTAACATTGATCCAGCTGAGTCACCCATAACCTGGTTGTTTTACAAAGATCATATATTATCAAGTCACTTAATATCATAATCGGTAGAAACATAGATATTAACCCGAAATGTTTATAGTAGGTATACCACACATTCTTTGCAATTTTTCCACTCTTTAATAGTAACACCATTTCAACTGACAGCTGCTAGCCCGTATAACAAACCACTATTTCCATATGCAAATCTTAGAATAGTCCTGAACATGAGTGTCAACTGACAATGAATTTTTTTAGCAGGAAAGGCAGGCAACAATCACAGACACTTTTCGAACTGCATTGCTGAGCACACATGTTATGTTCAATAAGGCAAACATTTTTACCCAACGGTGATAGAAAAATAAAGAAATGGTGGAAGCATGTCAAACGAAGTAATTGTATAAAACGGATCAAATAATGAACACCTCCATTCCGTCGACCCAATTTAAGCATAAGCTAGATAAAAAGTAATAACAGTAGGAGCAAAATCAACAATACAATAAACTAAATGAACTACCTTCGGCTGGCGTTGAATGTACTTATCCGTAGCTTCAAGAAGTCGAGTATTATCCACGCCTGCCTTGGAAAATATTCGTCGAGCAAGCCCATTCTTCTGCTCCAAAAGAGCCTTCATCAAATGCTCAGTCTCCACTATCTGATGCTGCTTGTCCTTCGCCACTTCCGGCGAAGCAACGATCGCTTGCCATGCCATTTCAGTAAATTCCGTCTGCGTAATCTGCAGTAACTTGAATTCAAAGCACCCAATTACGGAAATCTGCTTAACAAACAAATCATAAACGACAAAAGAAAAAATTAAAAAGAAAATCAACAATCAACTCACTCTTCCACCGGCAGAGGCTTCGCAACGTATACGGAATGAGCGCGAACTCCTAGTAAATTTATCCGATCTCCTTGCAAAACCCACATCCCTACGCCTCAATTTCACCAAACTAAGGGGTTTTAAACCTCCTGTTTTGTTGGAGAAGTGGACACACACCGGCGGGCGAGAGAACAACGCGGTCCCAACCGCGCAATCCGCCGGCGGCACATTAACCTGAACCGCGGCGAACGACGACGCCAAGGCCATCAACAAACAGAACTCACTACACTACAGCAGGTTTTCGGGATCCTCGGACGCAGACTGAGATGGAGATTTTGGGGATAGCCGCAATGGGATTGGCGAGATACTACACTACACTAGAATAAAAGGAGGACAATAGCGTATTCTGGGAGGTTCCAGGGAAACTAACACCGTATATGAAGCTAAATTAGATTGTTCGGGATGTAGGAATTTTGGTTGGGTTACACAGGAGTGGACGGTGAAATTGGTACTGCTGTACCATGTTCATACACGTGGCGGCGTGTGAATGTCTCGGTTCTCCTAGATTTTGGTCTTGTGAACCGGTTTAAGTGAACGTAGTAGAGTATTGTCCGCTTCCATCTAACTGCAACCATATCTAACACTACTCAGGGCTTTATCAAAACTTATCCCTAAATTTTATCTCACTATAAATCATTAAAATTGAGATTTCGTAAATAAATTAAAAGTTACGAGACTTTAAATTTAAGTTAAAATTGAGATTTCGTAAATAAATTAAAGATTACGTGCTTTGAATTTTATTGAAATTAAATAAATTAAAAATTACGGGCTTTAAATTTTATCAGAGACATTTAATATAAATTTATTGTATAATGAGTTTATTGTGTTGTTTCTATAAAAAAATTATAATTTTAAGGTTGCTTATTAGAAATAGGGTTTTGAAGAAGTTAAATCTTATGAGGTTAATATGATAACTACAGTTGGGGTATTCGAATCGACTAAATACCTTTGCTTATAATTTTTATATGTTAATAGGTTTTGAATGAGTGCATAGAGAGAGCACTGGTGTTGTATTTATACAGACTACGGAATTAAAGTTGTATTAATGATTGAGGTGGAATCATAGAAAAATATGCCCTCCGTGCTTAGGAGGTTGATGTTTGAGTGAAGAAGATAGATAGAATAGAGGGTGTAAAGGAGGTAAATTTGCTGATGGAAGCAGTGCTTTAAGGTTGATTCCATGTCTCCACCCGAAAGCAACAATCTCTTGTTTGTTCCAACTGAGAAACATTCCATGTGGAATATATCACTGCTTACCACTTCATCAGTCTTTCTTCAACAAAGGAAAAAGCAGCAACTCAATGCTTCACTTCACAGCATTTTCTTGATACAGGGTAGAAATCTTTAATTGAAAAACACACCCATGGATTCAGCAATATAAGTTGTCAAATGGACAACGTGTGAACCTGGAATTTGTAATGTGCATTTCCACACTTTCTTTGCATAAACAAGAATCTACCGCTCACCCGCTGCATTTGCCAATCCCAGCACTTGATCAGGAAACAATAACCAAGTTCGTTTCCAATCAACATGTTCAAATAAATTGAATCAAGCAACCCCTTGTCATATTATCACGCATCGACACCTATCCTGCTCAGGACCACCTGCCTGTTTTTTCTCTGTTCATGTAAAAAGATCATCGCTGGTGAACAAGGGGCAACATATGTGACAGGATGAAACCAATTAGATACAAGGGTGGTCACAGGACTCATAATCATCACAGATACACAGTCAAGTTTGGTAATAAATCAGACCTTTTTCCATTGGTGGCTGTTGAACAACAACATGCATGGTCGTGACTCCTCCCGGAATATCACGTAACGAGTTCCTACATTCCCCTACTGTTCTGTTGTTCTCCAGTATTCTTCCTGCACTAATTAACTTGATGTCTTTTATAGTTCGTGGGACGTTTCCTTTCTCTGTTTAAAAGACGTATATTAGGATCTGTAGCATAATAACTAAAAGTAATCAGAATAGCACCACTATCTTGTATTTACTCCACTGCACGCCAGAGATAACACAGTAGAATGCAAGAAACATCAGATTCTGAGGAACCTAATCAGCTAATCTAGGAATTGACATTCAAAGTGTTTGCTCATGTTCATCATACATGAATCATGGCTACAAATTATGTTGCATCAACAACTACACAAGGAGGGAATCAGATTTAGGCCACTGAGCTATGATATACTCCTTCAAGCTTGCTATACTCGTGGCCACGGGAAAGCTTTTCGGGCCAATAACTGATCCATCAGTCAGCCTAAACTTGATCTCTACTCGATCTTGCGCTTCAGACATCTTCAAATTTGTCCAGAACTATCGTTCAACAGAGACCTCCTCGAAGAAAACAATCCTCAATCCCTCACTAGCTTCATGCAAAATCAAGAATCCAAGCAATCATGAAAAGCTGTTCTGTGTGGTTATTCAAAGTAGCCATCTACGATTCATTTTATTTTGTGTACCTGATATATGATTTTACATTGAACTCAACCACAATATGCCAACATAATGATAAATTATTTATCAAGAATACATTGATAAGTTGATAAAAAAAAAAAAAAAACCACTTTGATACAAAAATCTACGATTCATTTTATTTTGTGTACCTGATATATGATTTTACATTGAACTCAACCACAATATGCCAACATAATGATAAATTATTTATCAAGAATACATTGATAAGTTGATAAAAAAAAAAAAAAAACCACTTTGATACAAAAAGACAATGATATTAAGGAAAAAGAGTGACTGTAAAGTCTTAGTATCTAACCTCACCCCCAACCCAAAAAGGGAGAAAACTCCAAGATGGTTTCTTATTTGTTTTTAGACAATTTAACAGAACTCATTCAAACATTTATTTCCACTAACAAATAAATCAGAGCCAAAACCCATCAAAACAATCAAGAAAGCCCATTAAAATTCCTCGTTGGTTTTCATATTTCAGTAAAATCCAAAGATGAAAAATCATGTAAGATTAGACTTACTTGAACTGGGATCCTCTTCCTTCTTCTCCTTTACAAGAATTTTCAAGAACCCAAAGACAAATGAAAAGGAGGAAGAAGAACAAGGAGGAGCGGCTAAGGCGTGCAATGCAGCACTACAAATGAAACTTTGATTCAACACATAAATTAAATGCTAATGAATTAATTAAGGAAAGTCGGATATCATCATCAGAATAAAGAATGCTTTTTGGAGGTTTCAAAGTCTTGGATGGTCATGGGAATTAATTTGATTTTGCCCTAACTCTAACTCTATGCACAATTTTATTTAATTTAAAAAAGAAAAAGAAGATGATTTTTAACCGGCAGTAGTTAGATTGGTTGAAATAGTTACTGGAACTCTCTCCCCTTTTTTATTTTACTTTTTTGTTGTTTATTTTCATCTTTAAAATTGGTAAAGTAATTTAGGCAAGATATAGGGTTTTTCTTTTTCTTTTTTTTTTTTTAAAAAAAGGCTGGAGATATTGGTCTAAAAATCTTCATCACTTTTGCAAATTGATTCATATTTGATAGAGTGAATGATTATAATGAATTTTAATAGTTAAAAATTTAAAACAATCGAGAAAAAATAGTTGGGGGAATTCATATAAAAACTAACATTGTATTATAATAATTGATTTGCGATTGATTGATTATGAATAAACTTAAAGTCATATTATTAGGAACGGCAATAGGTCGAATTTTATGTAATGATTTTGGGAGAAAACTGTAGAAAAACAAGAACTGGGGTGTGAGAAGAAGAGAGACAAAGATTGAGGAAGAAAATAAACTTTAAATTTCTTGATAATGAACCCAATTACACATCCTTGGCTTTTTTACACGAAATTGCCACAAAAATTAACAAACGACAAAAGCTGAAAATGACAATAAATTCAAAAAACAATATGCTCGTCCTTCGTTTTCAACTTGCAGTTTGGTTGGCTCTTTTGTTCTGCAAAAAGGTTCAAAAGGGCAACTCCACAGTCCCCCAGCTAGACACAAATCCTCGTTATCCACGTGTTTTGTTGTATGCCCAGCTGAGAAATGGGCATCAGAGCTAAATTTTCCAATAATCTGCTTCCGTCCTAATTTCCTCAAAACGATGTTGCTTTTGCTTCTAGTTTTGAATCCGCCTCCAAAATCAATCGCGCCCTTTTTTCCAACTGTTCAAACAAGCCTTCCCAATCGTGCAGTCTTCTAGTCGCCATTTGGCTGGAAAACACGACATTTAATCAAAACCCAAGATTCAACCCGTCCAACTATTATTGATCCAAGTCCGGGTATTACTACAATTGTAGGTTGAAATAAAACCTCATCTTCAACACAACTTCCCAGTCGCAACCATTTGAGGCAAGACAATCTTTGGCTGTTTTGCACAGCCAAGCCACGTTTTATAATTAAAATGTAATGCATTTGAAATCCACAAATGTAATTTTATGTTAGTTTGTTATTTTCTTTGTTTCGTTTCAATGAAATAATTAATTTGAAATTATAAATGTAATAGATTAATTTTTTATATTGACACAGGCGGAATAATGTAATAAATCGTATTCTTGGGAAAAAAAAAGAAAAGAAAAAAAGGAGGGAGGGGGGCAACGACACAAGCACTACAACAAGAAAACAACCATAAATAGACCATGTTAACTCGTTGAGAGAAGTGAAGAAATCAGAGAGCAATTTAAGCAACAAATATGTATACAAGATTGATATTGAATTTCAAAATTTCAAAAAAAGAATAATCTGCACATCTAAGAATGTGTAGCAACACAGAATCATACACAAGAGATATAACTGACATGTAAAAACTATCTTGTTCCCTAACTCAAATCAGGTTTCTGTATTAACCTCCACAACCTACCTGAGAGAGAATAGCCAGTAACATATAATATCAGCAGAACAACCATTGAAAAAAAAAGAAGAAGAAGAAAAATGGGGAATTGCAACAAAAATCTGAACAGGAAATGAAAACAAATAGAGGGAAAAGAATAATCTATATGGCCAATGGGGCCAGAGTGGGAACCTTACAGAGGACCTGAATCCTACGTCTCTGTTCGTCCTCTCGTGCAAAATACCATTATTCCCTTCTGAGCTCTAAGAAACAGGTGAGAGACCCCATGATGAAGGTCAAAAAATAACGTCAAAGATGAACAACTGCTACTTTACAGACTGAAAGAATGATTCTCATGCCCAGCCTAGCAATAAGTGACGTCTTCTTCAGGAAATGGCGACAAGGCAGCAAAATCCGGATTTCATATGTCACCGTTTGAACAGGTTTTTGAGTTTGCGGGAACCAAATATTGAGATATCGATACCTGCCTAAGAGACTTAAAGCATAGACCATAGTATTACATCCTTTGTCCCATAATTTCAATGGTGCACATTGGCATTGGTTGATAACTACTCCAAGACGTGGCAATTCCTAATAAAATCATTAGAGTAGTTAACGTACTTGGTCCAAAATGGGCGGAGATGCTCAAAGCCAATCTCCAACCATGGTTTTGACTGGCCGTTGAAGTGAATCACCGCCGCATTTTTCACATTTTCAACTTTGGTCTTATTCTGATAGCCCAACCCAAGCATGTGCCAAGACGGATCGATTGGGTGAACGTGACCCTTGAATGCAATCAAAGCAGGAGGAAGAGTTCCAAGTTTCCATAATGTCAGGTTTGATTTTAGATTCTGCGATAACAAAAAACTTCAGTAAGAAAATACAAGCATAAAAGGTAAAGGGGACAAGCAGACATATTTCAATTGGACTCATCAACAACGAAGGACTTGTTAAAGCAGCTTAGTAAGGTGAAATGGCACACATATGGACAAACACGCAACTTGAACCTCATTATTGATTGTAGGGTTCAACAGGAACCGGGAGTCTAAAACTTAAGAAAGCCATATATATCTTGTCCAGTGCCAGTACAGAAACCAAAACACAAACAAGGACGTGACCCTCCTTTAGCACATATTGATAATGTGATATACAAGAAGTTGTTGCACAATAGTGACTATAATGAATACGCAGGAAAAAGCTGCACAAGGGTCTGCAATACTATTGTACAGAAACCAAAACACAAACAAGTACGTACCCTCCTTTATCATATATTGATAATTTGATATACAAGAAGTTGTTGCACAATAGCGACTATAATGAATACACTGGTGAAAAGCTGCACAAGGGATCTGCTTTACTATTGTACAGAAACCAAAACACAAACAAGTACGTACCCTCCTTTAGCACTTATTGATAATTTGATGTACAAGAAGTTGTTGCACAATAGTGACCATAACGAATACACAGGTAAAAATCTGCACAAGGGATCCACATGCTTGCAGATAAAGATGGTGAATCTTTATTATAAAACCCTTTTTTGAACTAAACAATAGTTATATGTAAGTAAAAACCATACAAAGAGTAAGACAGATAACTGACTAAATATATTAGATGGGGAAACTTAATGTACCTCCTTTAGCCAGGAGTGATAAGTATCTCTGATATTTGTCTTTCGCCATGCACGCAGGTCAAAGATATTCATCCCATACGCCCATGCACATTCATCTGGATTCAGATTCTTTGATATAAGTGGATGGGAGAAGTTGAAATAATTCTTGAACCGCTTAGACATAACCCACTCATCTTCGCCTTTACAAGTTTCAACAGCTCCATTAACTTTTCCATTGAGGTCAATTTCCCAAAGAGGAGTCAGATCACGTTGAATTACAACATCATCATCTAAGAAAACCACCTTATCAAGGTTTGGAAAGAGCTGCATAACATAACAAATATTCTCAGATTTGAATAAGAATGACAAGTACTAGACACTAGACCAAGTCAGCAAGATAAATATGGAACCAATTCTCAATCCCAGCTATAACCTGACAAAATACACTAGTTTGGAATATGAAACCACACGCAGCATGTGCCAGGAAAATCCTAGTTATTTACACAAATATGAAAAGCATAATCTACTTAACCAACAAGGTTTTCTCCATAAATCATGGATCAATCAACCTCTTCTGATTAACAGGAAAAAAACTCTTAAATAAGAACTTGCAGTTCAAATAAATAAATAAGTTGAAGGGCAAATTTTTCATTAAAACTTCAGAACCGACTAAAATATCAAAGTCCCAGGTTCATCTGAAGGAGCTCATTATTCGGGGAACTAAATTATTTGTGTCAATTTACTCATATAATTGGAATACAATTTTACCCCCTGCTAGCTGTGGCTTTCCAGTGAATTATTTGTTTCTATACAGGCTGAAAATGCTAACAGATTGAAGTCTGTCAAATGGCATATCTGCATTTTACCGTTGATGGTTTCATAATGTAGACAGTAGACATGTTCAACTATCATAAGCCATTTCAAAATAAATCCAAGAACAAAATTATAAATAAAAAGAAAAGAATAAAAAAAGATACAACATTGATATATATACGCTCAATTCCAACTGATTACCTCTGGAAGGTATATGCGAAGATGGTTGAGCAATGAGATATACTTTGGACTTCTAGCCTGTAATTTTGAAGCAAACGTCCGCGGGGTTGTATCACTAAGATTGGCCCCTGCAATGTGATTTCCATGGTAGTAATTCCGTATCCCATTGTGGTTCTCAACGGCTTCAAGAACTGGGACATTCTCTCTTGTTAACCAATCAAATTGATGAATACCTTTAACTTCAACTATAGCAGGATACATAGGATTTAGGGCAAACCATGAGTGCATGCCTGCATAAGTTTTCTTGTCGGTTATCACATGGAAAATAATCTTTTCAGGGTTTAGAGATGACTGGACAGCAGATGTCACAACAACTGAAGCAGCAAGAATGTTGTCTGTTGACAACACAAAATGATGGTAGGAGTTGTCCGAAAGCAAAGGAAGCAACTCCGGGGAAGGTAACTGCCTGCGTGCATGAGCATTGGAAGAATATTCATCGGTCAACCTCAATGAGAGACAATGAATAGACTTAGGAATTGCACTTGCTGCAAAGTGTTTATTCATTAGCTCTGCGAACTTGGACTCCCGGATCTCCTTTTCAGATCTCTCCATCTGTTGGGCAAAAAGATGATTTTCAAACTAAGAGAATTACTTCTGGAACAAAACTTGCCTAGGAAAATCTAATAAGTAAGTAGACTTAATATTGGGGCACACAATGATTATGACCGTCTCTGTAAGGCAATAATCCTGTTATCGCAATAGCAGAAGATGTTGAAGACAAATTTGTGACTTCAACAAAACATGATGAAGGGGGAAACACATCTTTTTCTTAAGCCATAAAATTATTGCTTTTTAGAAGCATCTATATATCACAATTATGAGAGGATCACACTTTTCCACTGCACATTTCATTTCTGTCTCGTCATAGCATATCATCTGAGAACATAAACTATCTGGATCACCATAATGGTGCAGCTGCTTTAACTTCAAGTAAAGTTTTTTAGCCTTCAACTTCAGCTCTTTCCAACAGCCAATTCAAGTCACTGGAGAAAACACGTCTATGCCATAGCAAGACAGATTAGGCCATTAATGTGGAGTGTGCATTGATCTTTAACTACAGAACTATGAAGTACATGAGTTAAATGGTAAAACAAATTTTTGTTTCATATAAACAACTGGAATTGCTGAGTAGAGGATGTACATGATGTCGGATTTCCAACTGAATGACAAATGGCCTATTAAGACAAAAGTTTGATCCACCCCATGTTGTATTCCTACATTAACTTCTAGTATGCCTGAATGAAAGGGGCTGATTAACAATTAGTTCAAAACTGCGGATCCAGCCCTCGCTTTTTCATAAATTTATTCAATTAAATATATGGTTTATCATAAGAGGTCAACATGGAAAGTTAACATCAAACAAATGGAAAAGTTACTATACCAGATGGATCAGGGTTGAGTCTAGGAGATCAAAGAGAAAGCTCAGAAGTAAGAAGCATTTTCCCCCCACAATCCACATATGTGGAATGAGCTAAATAATGGACATAAGGGTAGTGAAATACAACAAAATATACGTGAATTTATCAACAGAGACAGAGGACAATGATCAAAGAACACATACCATTCCTTTCAAAAGTATTGCAAACTCCTTTGCACTGTACTTGTTGTTCTTCATTTCAGAAACAAGTTGACTAAAAGAGTCTGGGAGCTTTAAGTTATCAGGGACCTTCTCAGAGTTCACTTGATTCAGGACTTTAACAAAGTCCTTGACCAGCCTCTGTCATAGCAACAACAATAATAAAGTTTCAGGGTGTTGCCAGAACTGTATTGTTGGTAACTAATTTTGTCAGTAATGCAGTACAACATAATCAAATTGATACAAGTGTCAAAGAAGATAACAATAGAATTTTACCCCAGAATCATCCGTTCTACCAAGAAGCTTTGGCCCCAACCGTCGTCCTAAACAATCTGAAATAGATAGTAAAGCATATTTCAAACCATAAAATTCCAAATATGACAACTTTTTCAGTGCACATAAGAAAAGAAAGAGCTACGAATGTTGGTGGGCGACAAAACAAGACTAGTAAGTAGGTCCATACACAAAGCTAATGATTCTCTTATCAGTTTCTCTCAGACATTCATTCGCGTAGAAACTTGCAATGTAGCATAATATTGAAAACAAGATCGTAACAATATGCTCTAGAGATAGTAAACTATCATAAGTCATAAAAAATAATAAAGAATTCTTGTAGTGAACCAATGCAAATGACAGAGAAACAAACTGAAACAAGAAGCAAACAAAAGTATTTAATTCTTGTATGAGAAGAAATTTTGCCCAGGTATTTCAGTTTCAGAGCATGCACAAAGTAGCACTCAAGATGAGAGCTAAAGGAGAGATTAATATGGTCCAGCACCTCTAGCTCTCCCAGAAAGCCATTGCAGGCAATTGATTTTGAACATTAGACAATTCTCAAAGGCAAGAAGGTGATTCGGAGGAAACCAAAATCTTTATTGTGTTGGCAAAATAACAAAAGGACAGGTTGAACCAAAGAGTGGAGAAACATTAATTGCAAAAGACCGAAAAGTTACAAGCCCATAATTAAGAACCAACGGCAATTCCAAATGAAAAGAGGAAAGACTACACTAATAGGAAGAACTTGATGGAGCCTTGTAACAGTCTCATGTGGCGGCATAGATAAGGGATATTCATAAGTTTCTAACGCATGATTGAGAATTATACTGAAGTTCCACAGTTTGTTCCTTTTCTCTTGTATTTAGTTGCAACACAAACCATAATGTTCGTAAAGGATCAAGAGAAGTTTGCTTCTAAATGGGTCATACATCTGTGGTAGTGCTTTAAACATACCCGCACAGACAGAAGTTATAAGCCCAGATAGCACATGCAAGTTAGCAAAAGAATCAGCTCGTCTACTACTGTATGGTAGATCAGTACAGATATTCCAGCTTTAAGCCATTAGCAGAAATTCTCATTTGGTGTTCAATGATCTGGCGGCTTGCCCCATCGGAAACAAAATGCTATATCCTAAAAGTAAAACCTATTTCAAAATATTTTGGAAGAAGAAAATGAAAAAGGCTTGCTACTCCTGAATTGAGAAAAATTGCAGAAATGAGGCAGCAAATACGACCCAAAAGCACAACCTTTCCTGCTCGTTGGTTGATGTAGAAACTCTATTCACATCAATAAGTAGCTTCTTTAAAACGACTTCAGATTGCCTATTATAAATAGGCCCATAAGAATCTCAGCGTCTACAGCACAAATCATAAATCAAATCCCACATAACCACAAAACTTCAGAAGTTGCAACCAAATTATCAGTTTAAACCAATTGCCGGAAATAATCCCAATTTATGTAAAACTAAATCAGACGGTAAAATCATTTATAAACCCAATCATGTCAACAAGATATCAATAAAAACTGCTGGTGAAGGAAAATGAGGGAAAGTACCGAACGTGGAACACTTGTTGACACCTTCAAGTGTGACGAGGGCGGTGAGAATGAACACAAAAGGTAACAAAAACGCAAGTATCAGAGTGGCGAGCTGCAACCTTGATCTTCATCAAATCTCCGACTCCCCCATTGCCATTTCCTCCATTGCTGCTCGAAGATATTGTTATACTTCTCATGCTAGGTGAGAAGTGCAGCTGCATCTTCCTCCTCCGCCACTACCCTCCTCTTCCTCCTTCTACCCTCCTCCAATTCAACAAACGACCGCTCGCACCACCACCGCCACCCCTGCCCCCAATATTATCAATGCACACACTCCTTGAATAAAACGGGTCTAAAAATTTCCTACGAAATGTCAACGGACTCTTCACCATCAGATCCCCCACCAAGGCTATTCAACAATCCTGATTTTCCCCCGGAGCGATGCATTCCACCGCATTCAAATTCCTATTCCACAAAATCCCGAACAAATCCACTAACCTTAGGGTTTCCGGTTGCTTCCCCCATTCCTGTATCTATATACATGTACGATGACTTTCTGCAAATGAATCAATGAAAACCATTGAATGAGATTCACGCATCAGTTAAATCATCGTAACAAAGCAAGCTAATTCTGTCTCGCTCTCTCCCTCTCCCTCTCTCTGAAATTTTTGCCGCTTCGTGTTGATTAAAATGGCTGATGATTGAGTTTCTCTCTCTGGATCGGAAGTCGGAGAAGTGAACGTAGAGAGAGAAAGTATTTCGTGTTATTGCGAGCTCTTTAATTTTGATTGGCTGATCGGTTCCGATCTGTAATAATATTCCCTTTCTCTCCTTACACTATATTCCCAATTATGCATTCAATTTGACTAAAATGGTCGGGAAAGTATAAAATTTTCTCTAAATTTCATTTTGCCCCCTCAACTATATAGAATTACTATTTGGTCCTCCTAAATTATTCAAAATTAAATTATAGGGTGAATAGCAATTTATCCCAGTGATATTATAAATAGCACTTTAGCCCCTTATGGAAAAAATACAACAATATCCCTTGTACTCTTTAAGATGAAATAATTTACCCCCTTATACAGTGAGGTAAATTACTTCATTTTAAAAAATATATGGAGGTAAATTGTTATTTATTTTTTTATAAATAGATAATTTGCTCATTTACAATATCACAAAGGGATTACTTGCATTTTCCCTTTAAATTATATGCTTTCACAACTAAAAGATCTAATACCATATTATTTTTTTATTTTTTTAAATTTCAATTTTATTTAACTCAAAAATACAAAATAATCTAAATTCAGACCAGATATCAAATAACGTATTTCAATTTACACTAAAATAATAATTTTAAATAATAAATTAAGTCAATTAATTTTAAGGTAATTGATATTTTAGAAAAATCTCAAATGTTATCTCGAGATGAATTTTTTTTCTTTGGTTTGGTAAACGTTATCTATAACTTGGTATAATTATTGTAAATTATCAAAATAAAAACATACATATAAATATGTGAATCACATTAGTTTATAAACATTTAGAAAATATTAATTCAGGATCACATTTTTTTTATTAAAATTAGAAAAAAAATATAAAATATGAATTATGATAGAGAATATTTAATCTTTTATAACACTAGTTGATTAGATTGGAAGTTAATTAGAATTTCATAAAAATAGGTAGTTGAACTATTTTCATGTACTAAAGAAACTGTGGTGACTGTAATTGGACGATTTTGCATTTACGCCCCTAGGTATTCACCCATGACAAGAAAACCCCAAAAATATAACAAACTTTGACAAATGACCCCATTAATCAGTCATTATTTCATGTATCTTAAAGTTACTAGCCGTCACTATATGCAGTCCCTGTGAGCATATAAAAAAATTGTGATGTAAAATAGAGAGGAAAAAAATTATAAAATTGTGAGATTATTAAAAAGAATTTGAAATTACTATTATGACCAAATTTGTCTGGAAAGGAAATAAATGAATTTAAGGATAAATTCAAATATTTAAAAAATTGTACTACAAAAGGTTTACTTTTATAATAGCGTGGTATGCACGGACTAAGATATTAAATTAAATGCTAAATGAAAAATAAAAACTAAATTCAAATTCATGAATTTCAAATCTTGAATTCATTAGATTTGTTTGGATAAATTTTAAATTTAAAAAATTTCAATTACTTCAACTCTAATTTTGAATGTACTTTATCGAATATTTGTATATTTCAAAAAGCAATTATATGAATTCATGTGATTTTTTTTTCTAATTATTTTTTTTAAATTTAAATTCATCGATTCAAATATGCCATAAGGGATTGTTTGGCAAGTGGAAATGATGAGAAGTTGTAGATGCTGAAAGCATCATCTAAATTCTAATCAAATATGGTCTAAGCCACACACGATGTTAAAAAGTCTCTTCTGGTAACTGAATCGATATTGTGTTTGGGCTGATAGGTTTGAAGGTAGAAATTTCAAATCTCTAGTAATAATTACTTCATATCATTAAAGAGGACTTAATAGTTTGTAAAATATGGATGAATTTCAAATTTTTCCCGTCTTTTGTCTGGAGATATTTGAAATCTTTTATTAATCATTGTCTCGAATTCAAATCGTTTCATCCAAACGAAACCTAAGTTAAATCTAAAAGGCTTACAAGAATTATGACTCGACCTGCACAGAGAGCTCAAGAGTGAAATCCTGTAACCATTCTGCCTCAGCTACCAGCAAGACACAAACTCAAGGGAATCAGAAATGGAACACAACACTCATCTTAACATGTGCTTACTGTGCCTGCAATAGTTATCGCAACTCTTTGGGTGAAAACGGCAGCCACTGGTGTAGTATCGAAGGACCCTTTCGATGCTCTAAGTCTTGCTGAATATTGAGTATAGAGGATGACGATAAACTCAAATGTCATACAAAGAGCAGCCAGTACAAAAGATACAGACATTAAGCTCTAAACTTCAAGAAGCTAATATTATGTGCGCAGAGGAAAAGAACATGTTTATCACCCAACTTCATATTTTGAAATCAAATTCTTCCCACACTGTCTGATACAAAGTGCAAATTAATGAATTATTTCAACACTCCGAAACAACAACCTGGCATGGTTTCTTCAAGTCACAACATTACGCAAGACACTTTAATCAACTAAATGTTACTTAGCTATCTTCAAAATCACAAGCGTATGCAAGAAAGACACTGCTATGGACTAAATGTTATTCAGCAATTTTCTTCCTTTTGTCGACTGAGTCACCTCTTATTTCCATCTTCACAGGCAATGAAGCATGGAAAATGAAGTCATCAGTGCCATCCTGGTCATGCCGCTTCCTTTCAGAGTTACCTTTGCTCTTTGGGCAATTTCTTGGATTTTTCTCATCATCACTGCTGGGCAAAGAACCTTCATTTTCCGAGCGTACTTCCAGATCATCATCGTCATCCTCAGCCACCTTTGAAGATACCCCAATATATTCAATTTCTCGACAAAGATCATCCTCAAGCTCTTTCTCAGCATCAACCAAATTGTCCCTATCAATTGTGTCATCGCAGTACTCCTCCAAAAACGGCTCATGATTCCTCCTCATTACCCTGTAAACCTTCCCATTTTCTACAAAGCTCACATTTTTCTTCACTTTGGGCTGAAACCGACTATGCTCCTTCACCAAACCCCCACTTCTATGTCCTGGAACAGCATGTTTTCTTATCAAAGAGTCATTGTTAGGGACTTGGAGTACTTCACCTTGCTCCTCATCAAGCTCCTCAGCTAATTTATCAATTCTTTCAACTAGACCTCTCAGTTTCTCCACATTAACTCTCTTCAAATCCCCACATTTCACATTGCCCAGTTTTCTTTCAGAACTGGAAACCCTAGATTTCAAATCATTCCCTCTGTACCTCATATTTACTCCACTTGAAAGCACCCTCGTTTCCAAACAAAACCCCTGAATAGAATCCAAAAATCTATTCAATTCTCTGGTTATTGAGCTTTTTCCATCCCTAATCATTGGATCACCACCCTTCAAAGGACAAACACAAAGAAAAGAGAAACACATCAGATCCGACCTTGATTGACCTCATACGAAAACTAAAATGCGGATGTTATATATATATATATATATAAAATAAAAAAACTCTCTTTTTCACCTGAATGGTGTCGAGTTTGAGAAGCAAGTTCATAGCTTTACGATAGATGGCGTCATAATCGAACTGGGTTCTTTCAGAAACTGAGGATTTGAGACTCCTGAGAGTAGACTTGATAGAAGCCAGGTCCTTGAGTTGCCGAAGAGTTCTTGATCTGCGCAAAAGGAAGGCTCTGAAGTAGGACTGGATGGTACGGGCAGCGGCGTCGCGGACGGACTGCAATGAGGAGGAGCGGCTATGGAGGGCGGATTCCAGCACCGCGATGCGGCGGAGGAGAGAGACTATAGTGGGGTGAGTTTGTCTTTCTTCTTGGAAAGAAGATTCGCGAAAATGTGGATAGTAGTGCTGTGAATTAGGTAGGTGGGTTTGGGCAGAACAGAGGTTGGGCTGAGGTGGCGGGTGGAAAAGGAAGTGAGAATCCGGCGGATGGTGGTGGCATGCGGAGTAGGAAGTAGAGTAACAGCGCGAATTTGATGGTTTTAAGATTAAGGGTTTTGATTCTTTTCTATTGATGTTGCCGTTTATTCCCAAGGGACAATGACATTGAACTGATTAGAATTTATAAATGTTTTACACGTCACGTTTACCTTGTAAATTTATAAATATTGTTTTATTATTTAAAATATTATAAATACTCAAAATTCTTTAAATTTTAATTGATGTTAAATAATTTGTGCCATTCATTAGTCTTCATTAATTTTTTTTATCTTTAAAAAATTATAAATTAAGTGAGTATTTTACAATTACAGATAATCGTGTTTTTTATTATATTTAAAAAAAACAGAAATATCAATTTCAACCATAATTGAAAAATTACATTATTCTATAAAATATTAAAAAAATATTTCTAATTTTTAATAATTATGCCACGCCTCATAAAAATTCATTTTGATTTACTCTCAATATTAATACATACTTAATACTACTATAACGTCGAAATCCGTTATTATTTACTGGGCCTGGGCCTGGGCCAGGGATTCGTGGATCTGTATGAGCAATGCAACATTTATTTTCCCTTTGTTAACAAAACCAGACTAGAACACTTTCTCAGCCCATGAAGCTGCTCTGTTAGAATTGGATGGGGTGTTGTCAAAGAATTTTCCTAGTGTTTATTTCGCTTTTTTCTTTTTGAGTACAATGAGTGTGGGATCGGGGGCGACCTAAATTTGAGCTCAAAATCCTCTCCTTCGTTAAGGAAGGTAAATGTCAAATTTGATTTAGTTCAATTTCTAATTGATTTACAATACTCATTTTTATTAACACAAGTAATTTTTTTTCTATGGAAACGGTGAGCATATGTTATATTAATAAATTGACAAATACACTGATCCAATCAATAATTTCATTATACAATAAACTCACATAAAACAAACAACCGCATATTAAATAAGATAATTTATGTATTTATGTGGACTATTATGTGGTAAATTTGAGGGTTGAAGTGCAATTAATCTTATTTATACAATGGGTAGGTTTGGAATATTCTTGGGTAACGGACAGCATTAATATGAAAAGGTAGTTAGGTTCATGGGACGTGCTTTTGAGACGTGGAAAGGAATTGGCTTTTATATTATAAACGGACTGGAAAGAGTAAAAGAGGAAGGCCGAGGAAGAACACATGTTAACTAGTAAGATTCTTAAAAAAACGTGGTTAAGGGTCCTAAGTAGGCCACTTAATCGAAAGTTTAATGACACTAAAATCTCAAAAACAAATGAGTAATATAGATTCTAATATTTATAAACCTTACAGCACAAACAAAAGACCGAATCAGGTCCCTGAAGAAAGACAGGTAATAGACAAGAGTAATGTCGTCAATACAATATAAGAGGAAACATAAAAGCTTCTATGTTTAAGCCCAGATAGCAACACTCGGATGATCTCTACTACAGAGGGCAAATGAGAAAAATCAAACTAACCCCAATATTTAAAATGACAAATATATGTGTAGTAAAAGAATAGAGTGCAGTAGTTGCCTGCCTCACGGGTATATGCTGTTTGGTTCGCACACCAGGCGTTCTGATCAAATACAATGCATTTATGCAACGGCCGGCATGTCCTTGAGCCAGGCATCGAGTGGCTTGCCAATTGAGTAAACAATGAAACCAATTTCCCTTAGCTTATTCACATTGACGACGTTCCTACCATCGAAAACAAAGGCTGGTTTCTGCATGTTGTCATATATCTTCTGGTAATCGAGCTGCTTAAACTCATCCCACTCGGTGAGAATGCAAACAGCATGGGCATCCTTTGTCGCGTCATAGGCGTTCCACACAGTCTGCACTTTCTTCACTGTCGTGGGGCTCATTGGCTGCAGATGAAGAGGATGATCCCAGTCGAATTTGTTCATTGAAAGGTCCCTCTGGATCTGGTCGTCGGTGACCTGAGGATCGTAGATGCTCAACTGGGCCTTGTCACCCAAGAGTCCTTGGCAAACATCAATAGCAGGAGTCTCCCTAGTATCACCAGTATCCTTCTTGAAGGCAAAACCCAGGATAGCAATTTTCTTGTTGGCAACTGTGTTAAACATGGATGAGACAATTCGGTTGACAAAACGGTTCTTCTGATAGTCATTAATCTTAATGACCTGTTTCCAGTATTCCGCAACCTCAGGAAGGCCGTTGCACTCGCAAATGTAAACTAAGTTCAGAATGTCCTTCTGGAAGCAGGATCCACCAAAACCAACACTGGCATTAAGGAACTTGGGACCAATTCTTGAGTCCTTACCCACAGCGTAAGAGACTTGGGAGACATCTGCTCCAGTGGCCTCACAGAGAGCAGACATGGCATTGACAGATGAGATTCTTTGAGCCAAGAATGCATTAGCAGCAAGCTTTGAGAGCTCTGCAGACCATAAATTGGTGGTAAGGATGCGATCTTCAGGAACCCAGTGAGCATAAACGTCCTTCAGCTTTTGAACGGCCTTAAGGCCTTCTGGAGTTTCCCTGCCTCCAATAAGAACCCTGTCTGGGTTGAAAAGATCTTGAATTGCAGTCCCCTCAGCAAGGAATTCTGGGTTAGAAAGAATCTGATAATTAATTCCCTTGCTGTTGTGAGTCAAAATTTTTTCAATGGCCTCAGCTGTTTTGACAGGAACAGTTGACTTCTCAACCACAATCTTATCAGATTTTGAGACATCAGCGATCATGCGGGCAGCACTCTCCCAGTATGTCAAATCTGCAGCTTTCCCAGCTCCAAGACCCCGAGTCTTGGTGGGAGTATTGACTGAGACAAAGACTATGTCAGCCTCAGAGACATGTTTCTCCACATCTGTGCTGAAGAATAGATTCTTGCCACGGCACTGCTTCACCACATCATCAAGCCCTGGCTCATAGATGGGAAGTTGATCGCTGTTCCAGGCATTGATACGAGGAACAGAGATATCAACAACAGCCACTTCAATCTTAGGACACTTGAGTGCTATCACGGCCATGGTAGGGCCTCCCACATATCCTGCTCCAATACAGCAAATCTTCACCATACTTCTTGCCTTGTTTGAGTACCCTGAAAAATTTACACATACAGATCTTTCATATTACCTTCTGTGGCAACTTTAACACAAAGAACCACCTATAATCTAAGTTGTATGTGGATATCAGGATAGCAAATTTCATCCACATCAACACCTCAGTGAAGTTTGATAACATTCTCATAACACGAAATAGGATCCTTTCAGATCTATAGACAATTTCGTACATTGCCACTCATCAACATATTCATAATGAACCATGAAGATTCTGGGAGTCGTTATAAATTTCATTGGACAAGATTTAAATCCAGCAGCAAGAAGAGCAGCTAAAGTGACTATTCAATCCTTATGTCTACCATCCACAAGATTATTCAGTTTCTGCCATGATTTAATTAAGTCACCGTCCAATTAGAATCATACTATTCAGCCCAACATCAATGAGAACAAGCACACCATAAATTTATAGCATTTTTTGTAACTCAGATCTAACTTGTTGCACTCAGAACAAGAACTACCACAACCCCCGAAGATCAAAAGCTTATTATCAGACCAACAGAACACAAGTTCAAGAAAAGATAGTAAACTGCTGAGTAATCTTCAAGGTATCTTTTACAAGATCTAACGCACTAACACTGTCGGCTTGCATGTAATGAGCTCCCAAAACCACTAGCCGCAGTTTAAGTTAAATCATAATCATAAAGACGGAAAAATTCGAATCAAATGTCATGCTTCAGGAAACTGAGATAGATCTAACAAAACTCAAGTAATCAAACACTAACACCAAATTACGCTTCAAATGATAGATCAAATCAGTTAAGACCTAAATCACTGCGATTACCTAAATTGCCGACAATTCCGTTTCAGATCAGACACAACTGAAAAAGACTAAACCACAATTAATTCATTGAATGCAAGTCTAATCCATTCACCACCAACAAAACGCAAAAATTTCCACGTACACATAAATTCACACACAAATGCACATCTGCCGACACATAGCTTGCTCTCTAGATGATTCACAAAAAAAAAAGAGATTTAGCATCCAAAGAAACAATGAAGCTTCCAACGCGAAATCAAAGCATTTTACCTCTGGATCACGCGTTCTGATCTCTGAAAACCACAACGAAGAGAGAGAGATCTGTGAAGGAAATATGCGTGTATGCAAGCGAGCTTGTATGAAAGCTGAAAGAGCGGGCAGCTCCATTATATAGTCGTCCGCGATCCAAGATCTACCCCCATGGACTTGACTGAAAAGACGAAAATACCCCTGCCTTTAACAGGTCTTCACTTTCTTCCAATTATGATTTTTACTTGATGACAGCCGGTTACAAGTCGCATTTGTTTTAGTAGAAGCAATGATAATCTGATGCATTAATTAATAACTATTTAGTATATATTAAAAATAAATTAATTACAACGAGCTCTTTAAAATTTATCATAATTATAAATATTTTTTATTATTTAAAAAATTATAAATTTTAGCAGTCGTCTAACAATTATCCTAATATGTTAGTCTCTGTTAGGTTTTAACAAATTTTTTATGGTGAATTAATAAAAATATTTTTGTGAACTATAAATTCTAATTTTACTTATTTTTTAAGGTTTTCTGAAATTTTTTGGCACTAAGTGGACAAATTTTTATAAATTTTCTTACTCATTTCATCCATTTTTTACAATTTTATATTTTTTAAAAAATTATAGTAAAGACAAAATTGATAAATTTAGGCCTCCATTCAAAATTACATAATTTCATCAAATTATCGACCGAAATTTTAATTGTTAGGCTAACATAGATGGTAATTCTTCAAAAAGTTTGGTATATGGGATGTATTTACTAAAAAGAAACAAATATTATGAAAAATAAATGTTATTTTTTAAATTATAAAAAATATATGAATAATTATACTAAATTTTGGAAGAGATTGTATATTATGCAAAATATAGAGGGTAATTTATACTAATATAAAATAAAAATTTCTATTTTTACCCACAAAGTGTTGTTCCTTATAGCGTGATACCGATTTTTTGAATTACAAAAAAATCCTTTATATATTTTTTAACCATCCCCAATTCAAAATTCTGTTTTCATCTATTATATCCATGTTATTTAGCTATGCTAATATAAAAAATATATATATATCGCTCACAAACAAAGATTTGTAACATCGCGACACCAAATTTGTTATATCAATAATATTTCTAAGTTAAATTTTTTTATTTAGTTGTTTATTTATTTTTTTAATATAACATATCGATTTATATATTTTATTTTTATATTATTTATTATATACACGCAATAAAAATATATTATAACACTTAGTTGGGTAAAAAGTTGACTAAATTAGATGAGAGAGTATTGAAATGTCGAAAATGCCCATCCATACCAACTAAGGAAAGATGGTGAGTGTTTGGGAAGTGGAGAAGGAATGAGATTTTGATATTCCACGCGTCTTTTTGTCTGCGTGAGGGTGCATGCACCACTGACAAGCACGTACAAACAACCAGGTGTAACCTGCGCCTCCACGATGGTCACTTGACTCATGAAAACTTGAGATGGGAACAACGAGCGGTGGTGATTGGTGATGAAGCAAAGGAGCATGTGATTAGATCAGACGTACTCCCTTAAAATATGATTTCCATCTACTTTAAGTGCATTTTACTTCAAATTTGGTTGTTTTGCTCCAATGATGGTAGCTAAAAAATATATATGAAATAAATATATTTTTAAGTCAATTTATGCATATTAATATTTTTTTTTTATTTATTCGTATGCACAAACAACCAATAATACGAATAAAAGATGCTTAAAATCAGGAGGTCAGATGAAAGAAAATAAGTAGGATGCCCAAAAGTATGCCAAAGCGACAGCTTCCACTCATTGCCTTACTCCACGTCTTATTTATAGGAGTTGGTATATTTCTGAAATCACATGAATTTCTTTTTACTATTAGAAAATTGGGAACAAATTTTCTTATAATTATACCTCTGACCAATGATTTGTCTATTAGATAATTACACATACACTTATCAGAAACTTTAACTGCACATGTTTATTCAGAAAATTACATATACATCTCTAAAAAAATATATTAATATCATTAATACAAACTATCCATACTTTTTAACTATAAAAAATAATTTACGTAATTATAAAAGAAAAGCCATAAATAACATGTGTAAATAAATAATAGATGAGGGGTGAAAATATAATTATCTAAGATGAATGTTAGATGTTATGAGGTGATGCAGGTGGAATTAAGCATGATTTCCACGCATGAGATCTAACTTGGGAATTAAGAATGTGTCTCATTTCTGAAATTGACCATCCTCACAAATTGGTCCCTTTTGAGTGACCTTTAAGCCACTATCATATCATGTCTTCACCCCATACAAGAAACCCCAAAAGCCTCTCATTTTCGATGATGATTCACTTTTATTTTTTATTTTTTATTTTTATTGATTGAGAAAATAAAATTTTTATTATAAAATATAAATTTGCAGTACCTCGTTATTTGAAAATGTTCGATAAATGCAAGTTGAATCACAATCACTTTACGATTTTAAATTATGGATCTAATAATGAGGGCGAGTTAGTATTTAAATCAATTTACAGGATAATATGTCTGATGCGAAAATATTTGATGTAGTTTGTTAAGGTGATATATGAGAGAAATACTTATTTGGTTATAAATTAATTATTGACATATATTTTTTGATACTTTTAAATAATATTTTTTTAATTAAAAAGTACCGTTTTAGGTTAAAAGTATGAAGCACCACTGATAAATTTTAATTATTATTTTTATTTAAATTTCTCTGATCTTTTTTCCTCTCAATGTTATATATGAATATGTTTTAATAAATTAATATTTATATAAAAATTATCATTTAATTATTTTATCCATTCATAAGCATTTAATAAAAAATTACATATAAAAATCTTATTTTTTAAATAATTTTAAAAAATATTATACATGTACGTTGAGTGTGGTATAAATTATTGATCAGAATTACAGGCAAGTAGGTGTTGACTATTCCCTTTGGGTTGGGCTGATTGGTACCGAATTGGGCCTGGGCCTCACTTTGACTTTTGAACTTCTCTATCAAAGCGGCCCAATTCCAACCATGGGTATTTTCGTGATTAACACCTAATCCTTTGTTCTTTCGGGTAATTCAAATGAATCAAAATCATTGCTGATCATAACGGTAATCAATACGATTTAATCCGAATAGTCCAAATAACACATGAATATTCAAATGAATAAATAAGACGCTCCAAGACCCAGCGCAGGAAAACTAGCCGTTACGAGGCCGAGCGTCCTAAGCTCAACGTTCTTCTTTTTCTCCACCTTTCTCTTCAATCATCACTCTCCCTCAAATCATCAATGAGATTCAAGGAACTCTTACTGTAATTAGAAACGCTCTCTTGCTTTCTCTCTCTAAAAGAGCGAATTTCCCAACCAATTCTCCGGCGATCTTCCCCATGGAATCGAGTTCGAAGTTTGCCGGAGGAGTGGTTACTCCGACGAAAGAAAAACCCACTTCAGATCGATTGAAATTGAGCGAAAGGGGGAAGTGTTCCGAGAATGTCAATCCAAATGTGTCGAGTCCTGGACTGAAGTTCTGCCATTCACCATCGGTTGTCAAGTCCGGGAACAGCGCCAAAAAATCCGCTTCCAGAAAGCCAAACCCCAACCAAGTGGCTACTCCGTCGCCGAAAAAGAAGATTCGAGAGAGGAAGTTTGTGGTTGCGAAGAAGAAGTGGAGGAAGGAGGAAGTGGATTCTTCAGCCGCTGCTGTCGCTTGTGGGAAGTGTAGGAAGGCGAACGGGAAATCCAAGTGTTTATGTGTGGCCTATGAGAGTTTGAGGGCTTCTCAGGAAGAATTTTTCAAGAATCGCAGTGAAATAGACCATGAGGTTGATTTTGATAAGGTAAGGGAGTGCGACGATGGATCTGAGAAGGACGGGACATACGTAAACCGCATAGTTCAAAACCCTGGGATCGCGAATGAAGGGCAAAAGGACGACAATGATCCTTCGCCTGAAAGTAATGGGGAAAATGGTGAACTGGGCTTGAAAAGGAGCAGGGATCGGCTGTTGGAAGAAGCCAGACAGAGCGTGCCGGAGCCCGGATCTGGAAGAGTGATGCATTTGGTGAAGGCGTTTGAGAAACTCCGTATGATGCCAAAATTGGGTGATTCTGAAGAAAAAGAGGCGGAGGAAATGGAGGATGATAAGAAGGGGATGAAATGGGCATTGCCTGGGCTGCAACAAGCTCCTAAGGCTTCAGAAACGCGGGTTTCTTCTTCTTCTTTATGTCCGTCAGATTTTTTTCTTACATCAGAGAGCTTAGGTCTGGACTCCTGTCGTTCTTTTTCTTTAGACAGCAGCCAAGGAAGGTTAGTGAGGAACAGCTAACATATTATAATTATGATGTTACTGGATACCGCTTTTTCATAATTTCTTTTGTATTGGCTCTGAACCGTATGTGTGTGTCCCTGAAACTTCAGCACAAGAACTTCTGCTGGTGGTCGGAAAAGCAGGCGAAGCGTGAGGACTCTTCACTATACTTCTCTTTATCTGAGATGAACTGTTTCCATTGATATTATCTGTGTTTTCAAATCTGCAGAGCAGCGAATCATCTGTAACCGTCACTAGAAGACATGGGAAGAGGAAGCAGCAGAAAGCCACCTCTCAAAAACCTTTCATGCTCAGAACAGAGGTTTGTTATATGGAAACCCAGTTTCCTGTCTATGTTGTGCTGTGGGCTTTTCAAACCGCATTTTGTTGTCTGTAGGAAATTGATCACAGTATATCTGTAGGGAACATTTTCAATTGAAGGCATTCTATTTGTACAGTATAACTGTAGGGAACATTCTCACGAGAAGAAAACATTTGCAACAATGTTATGGCAGACTTGTTATGGTAGAGGGAAGGCCGAGATCATGCCAATGATTTTATTTATAAGAAACGCTATCTTGCTTGTCGGCATAGGCAAAATTAGCAGTAGACTATTAAGTTAAAACCTTGTATTTGCAATTCATCATATATTCGTCAGCCAATTAGTCTTAAAAGTTAATTGATATAGATGATCTTCATTGTTTGGTGCCTTTAACTAATCAATATTTTCAACTGGTTAATATTGGACTGCACGTGATTGAGCAATTGCTAATTGGATTCTTTTGGACTGATAACTCACTAATGTTATGTCACTAGAGGTATGATACTGATGAACCAGTCACTTTAATGCTGGGTTGCTTGTATCTTTCTTAAATTTGGCAATTGGTCCTACTGCAGCAAAGAGGAAGATACAAGGAGGAAGAGTTCACGAAGAAGTTGCAACAAATGATGGAGGAACAGGAGAAACTGCGTGTACCAATTGCTCAAGGCCTTCCTTGGACAACTGATCAACCAGAGGTATGTTGTAGTGTCCTAGAGAAAGCTTTTGCTATTAAATTTATGCTTTCCATCATATAACTCTTCATAGTATCCAGGTTCATTTTCCCCAGTGTTATTTGTTTTCATTACTTTTACATGTATTATTTTGCTTTATTGTGGCATTGGATTGAAGCTTTTGCTGTGTTGATGTGCTATGCTGGTTAGATTCTGGTTTTTCATGTTAACTACCTTTAAAATTTATTGGAATTTAAGTTATTGATAAATGTACTTATATTCTAGCTTTTCATGTAACTGATGTACCATTACTTACATCAATATTTAACATTCTTTTGTTGTGTGTAATTGTGTGTATCTTGCATTATTAAAATCCCATGCTTGGCACAACACTATTCTGAACTTTTGATCGTGTTAAGTGATTACATTTAAAAGTTACTTTCTTTGTTAATTGGACATGGCAATTGATTGCAAATAAGCATGCATAATTTCATCAATTGCAGCTGGAACGATTGAGTCACAATTCTTGCAGTTCCTATAAGGATGTTATGCTCCATTGCAAATTTGCTAAAGCTAAGTAGATATCCAACAAATCCTATTTTAGCAGTTATAGTCACAAGGGTTTGGGGCTTGTAAATCAAGAAGCGTTCACGTCTTGTTTAAGACGGAGATCATAAATTTATTGCCTTGACATATTCAATGTTCTCTTAAGCAAAGAGTTTGAATAACTTGTCATTCACTAGATTCTAGGGTGATGCTGTTGAAGGAGATGGCCACCAGGAATTATAGGCACTCGTAGACATGTCATAAAGTTGTTGAGAACCACGGGTTCTTAGTGGAGAGTGTGCATAAGCTGGTGTTAAAATGTTGCTTGTCACCATTTTATAAGTTGTATGTGTTCAGCCAGAAATTTCTGTGATCTCATTAAAGGTGTTCCATTTTTGTTAAACAAGTCTTCCTTTCTGCTTCTTCAAATATCTTGGTTATGTATACACAATTTTAGCTCAGGAAAGAATCCTTTGAATAATTTGGTTTGTGGTATACCAGTGTTTGGTGAAGCCTCCAGTTAAAGAAAACACAAGGCCTGTAGACCTGGTCTTGCACAGTGATTCAAGGGCTTTGGAGCGTGCAGAGTTTGATGATCAGGTACAGCCTTTCCTTGTCGAATAACCCTGTTAAAATTTCATTTCATGAGAAATGTAGGTATCTTTGCTAATATTACTGACTACATTACAAGTCTCAAAAACAAAATTGTGTTCTACCAGCACGTTCTGGGGGATTCCATGAAAAAACCCAGAAATCCCCCAAACGCCCAATCATTACTATCAATGCACACTTAAACCAACTTTCCTTGGAAAAAATCATAAATCAAAGAAAAACTATCCAACATTGCCATGATGAATCCAAGCTGCAAAGTGCCCAAAATGGGTTTTGGTCTTTTTCATTGATTCTTTTTGAAAATATTTCAGCAAATATATTTTTCCGGGTTGAATATCTAGTATTCTTCTACTCAATTTACTCAAATATAAATTTTTTTGTTTAAGTTTTTTAGTCTATTGTTGTATGTTTGTTGTTCAATTTGATTTATGTTGTTTAATTTGCTTTTTTCATATATTTATAGGATAATTACACTCCCTTCCCTTGAGGCTTGGTGTTTACACGTAGATCCCCTATGGCTTGGGAAATTTACATCTAGCACCCTTGATGTTTGCTTCTGTCTAACAAATAAGTCCCTCTGTTAGTCAAAATTTACCGAATTTGCTGATATTAACTGCAATATCAACTATCTTGCGAGATTATCAAAACTTATACTCCAAGGTTGCCCTTAGGCCCAAGCCTTGAATCCCAATGGAAGAGATGGCTACTTGGGAGTTAAGGATGGGTATATTGCAGTTAAGGATGGAGGGAGGAAGATCGAGAAGAGGTAACAAGGTGGATTGGAGGAAAAGATGGAACAAAGGCGATGTTAGGAAGATGAGATGGTTGTAGGGTGGCAATAGAGAGGACAGATATCAACTGTCTTGCGAGATTATAAAGACTTATACTCTAAGGTTGCTCTTATTCAATGAACTTGACCAAAAAATGCCCAAGCCTTGAATCCCAACAGAAGAGATGGCTAGTTGGGAGAGGATGAGAGAGACAAAGGGGTATATGAGGAAGGGAGGAAGATCGAGAAGAGGTAACAATAAAAGGTGGATTGGAGGAAAAGATGGGCCAAAGGCGATGTTATGAAGAGAGTAGGATATGTTCACTAGTGGGGAAGATGAGATGGTTGTAGGGTGGCAATGGAGAGGACAGATATCATCTAGCTTGCGAGATTATCAAAACTTATACTCTAAGGTTGCTCTTGAATCCCAACGGAAGAGATGGCTACTTGGGAGTTAAGGATGAGAGAGACAAAGGGGTATATGGAGGGAGGAAGATCGAGAAGAGGTAACAACAAAAGGTGGATTGGAGGAAAAGATGATACAAAGGCGATGTTAGGAAGAGATCCATATTCACTGGTGGGGAAGACGAGATGGGTAGGGTGGCAATGGAGAGGACAGTTCAGAGAAGGTAAGGTTCTAAGGTAGCAATCAAGAAAGTACTAATAAATTATAAGAGACTTGACGCCCTACTTAAATCAGTCCAAAGATTAAAAAAAAGAATTGGATGGTGGATAAAGAGTTTTGGAATGCTTTTTCTTTGTGTTTCCCAATGAATGAATCTTAATTGGAAGACTTCTGATAACCAAAAGGCTCCTCCCTGAATCAAGCAGTATGTGGTGCAGAGTTGTGAAATTCTATGTTTTCTTTCCCTGGTTATTCATCATTTCTTTCTGTTTCTGTTAAGGTGGCCAAGAAAATGAATCTAATTGAACAGTACCGGATGGAAAGGGAGAGAGAACAGAAGGTAACCGCTCTCTGTGAACTTCAACTCAAACACTATGTTACCGGTCTTGGATTCTACAAACATATGTTTGCTTTTTGCAGCTGGCGAAAGAAGAGGAAATCAGGAGACTGAGGAAGGAGCTGGTTCCAAAAGCTCAACCCATGCCATATTTTGACAGGCCCTTCATTCCCAGAAGGTAATCAATCCCACTTGCTATTCCACAATATGAAATGAAGTGGCACACTAAAATCAAAGTACAAAAAAAAGTTATGACATAGTGATGATTGATATGTGCCTTGGTTCGTATCAGGTCTACGAAACAACCCACTATGCCTAAACAACCGAACTTCAGTGTACCTCAACACAAGAAAGTCAAATGTTTCGTGTCCTTGGATGACTTGTATACACAACTGGAGTGAACCACAACACATAAAAGAGTAGATCTCGGTTTTGTTTTCAACATTGTATTTATATTCTTTACCTTTTGTATATGTTGCAATATTTTTTTCCGGAGATTTGCAATTTCTGGATACACAAACATGGTCTTATGCCGGCACAACGACGTGCCATGCCAATGTGAATGGATTCCCCTCTTTATTGGTTACAACTTCCTCCAGTTCCGATTTGCTATCTTTTCCACAGTGTGTTAGTATCTTATTGCGTCTCAGTGCTCACTCAGATTCAACATTTGCTTTTTGCGTGGTCACTGCTAGTGTTAATCAAAAAATTTTAAAATTGTCCAAATCAAATCGAATTCAATCATTTTCAATTTTATATTTAGTGTAAAATTGTACCGCACTATTTATTTGGTTTTAATTTACAACTTAAAGAAACAGTAAAAAATTGAATTGTACCACTGAATATATAATTAAAATTTTAAATTATATATACAATAATTTGATAAAATAATATTTTTTTAAAAGAATTTCATATTCGAATTATATAATTTCAAAATTTATATGTTATCAATCAAAGATGCATTACAAAGTTCATTTTTGTAAAATTTATATTTGGATTTAATGTTTAATTCTTTAAACCCTTTTAAGTTTTAAGCGCATTTAATGATTGTTGCTATTTTTCGTTCATTTTTCCCCCTTTTCCTCTTTTCTTTTTTCTCTTTTACTGCTTTCTTTGTTCTGTCTTTCTGTTTTTTTTTTTTTTATTTCTGTTTTCTCTAAAATGGACCATTGGTCTTTGTTGAATTAAGTGTTTCCTTGTTGGATTAATATATATGATTTTATATTTTAATCCACTTAAAGTTGTGGAGAGTATTGTTGGTCTACGGTGCATAATATTGATTCTTTTTTCTTACACTTGTTTCATTTATTGATTATTGTTAGTGTCAATGTCTTATTTTTGTTATAAGTATTAAAACCATCAAATCACCCGCAACTGTCCGAAAATCACACAAAATTTTAGTAATGACAAATTTTATAAAATTGTCAATAATAATTTAATTTAAGAAAAAATTTAAAAAAAATCAAAATCACACCATAAACACCCCTAATCAATGCAATTCAGATCCTGGGGACATGGACTTTGGTGAAATGTAACAGGACTTCTTCCATGGAACGACTTGCGGTTTTAGTGAAAAGTAAGAGTGAGATGTTGAAGGCAGAGGAAAATAAGAAAATTAAAAAGAAAATAGAACGATTCAGAAGAGACAGAATTTTCATTTCTATTTTAATATATATATATATATATATAATATCCGTGGCACTCACTCACTCTTCTTCAGTATGCGGATCAATGTTAATGTAAATTTATAGTGTATTTTAATAGTAAACTGACTATAAACTATAGATTATAATTTGATTTATCTTTTAACAAGTTTTTGAATTTTTTCATGAACTATAATACTCTTATAAACTATAGATTATGATTTGATTTATCTTTTACAAGTTTTTGAATTTTTTTATGAACTAAATAGACAATCCTCTCAACAAATTTTCAAAATTTTCCATCTGCTGCGTCCATTTCTTAATTTTTCTTAGAAAAATATAGCAAAACACAAATTAACAATTTCAGAACTTTATTTAAGAATTAAATAATTTCACATGAGGAAGATATTCCCCAATATCGTTTAAGTATTTGTAATTATGACAAAAAGACTCGATATACCCACAAAATAGTATACGAACACGTCTCATCAAGCAAAAAAGAGAAAAGCAGATGTACCATAGCCAGTGGAACCACATCCCCAAGTAGCAACCATGTCAAAATATGACTCAGTAATCCAAAGTACATCTTGAAATTTCAGGAGCCAAAACTAAAATGTCAAAACATACTAACATGTTCAACCAAAATCTCTTACAGATATATCCTTAAAAAATTCTCAACAAGCTAAGAGAAGTGCCAACAAAATTGATCTATGGTGCAACCACAACAATTCTTCCAGCAACTTGATCGAGGTCCCTTTGGCCACTAGATGTAATTTTTCTTCCACTGCAAAAGAATCAGGAGGCATTGTAAAATAACAGCATGTACCATCTCAACAAATATACAAATACAGGTAGTTGAAAACTCACCCCGTTGTATCCATCTCAACAATGTTCATATTCTGCAACTGTTGAAGAATGTGTCGAGCAACAGAACCACTGCTTTTGCCAAAATGGGGTGGACGACTCCCATTTCTCTTGCTCCCACCATAAATTCTCCGGAAGGCACCAACACCAAGACCTCCCCTCAAATAGATCTTCCTAGCCATGGAAGCTGCACCATCCGGTGGAATATAAGATACAACACTTAAGTCTATAAATAACATTGTACTGCCATTACAAGTATGTGACTTAATACTATATGCCACGCAATCTTATGAAGATGCAGACAGAAGATAATGACTAGAATACCGGGGCCAAAAGAATGAAACTATTAAAAATTAATCTTTAGATGTTCTAGTAACAGTAAAATAGAAAGGAAAGTGGATTACCAGCTCTAATGTAGTACCAATCAGGATCATATGGAGCAAGTTCTTTAAGCACACCGGTTTTCACAATATCAGTCCACTCAGGAAGCTCCATCTATTGTTTCAACAAAGTAAAATATAGTAAATAAGGAGCCCGAAAAGGCAAACAAATAGTTCCCCAGTCTTGCACACCGGTTTTCACAATATCAGTAAAATATAGTAAATAAGGAGCGCAAAAAGGCAAACAAATAGTTCCCCAGTCTTATCAAGAGTTCTGATTGGTGCTCTATAGCAAAGTAAATGGCGCACAAATCATTTATATCAATACACATATCGATACAATTCAGCTATGATGACAACTTTTTACCATTATAATTGCTCGGCCATTAAAGACAATGCTAAAATTCATCACTCATCAAAGAACACACAAGTTCATTACCATAATCCTCAACGAGAAAGTAATGTACAACCATCTCCTTCCAATTCTGAACAATCAACGTGTACATTCAAAAACAATTACCAAATAACACAAAAATAATCATAAATCAAACGCTAGACGCGGAATAGTTCAAACAAGGTCACCTATTTCAAAGGGTTTTACACACCACTAAGATAAATATAAACCACCGCAGAAACAATCATAAAATACCTCCCACTCTAAAGAAATAAACTTTCCCAGCATATATAATTGCACTAACACGAAAGCCAGAGAATTCCACAAGCCAGAAAATTAAAATCTACGAATATGACAAGCCCTACGACTTTACCTTGCCGGAGCGCTTGAGGTGAGCGGCGTAGGCTTTCACGAACTCGTGAGGAGAAACATCCTTAACAGTTCTCGCAGATGCCGCCATTGGTGAAGAGATCTCAAGTCACGTGCAGCTCACCAGACCGCCCTCTCTCAGGTGATTGTGAGTTGCGAAGCAGCGGTCGCAGAAGTAGAGGAAGACGAGCTATATGTATTAGGGTTTTAGTGAAATTAGGGTTATTGCGAGATTATATATTCAGTAATATGGACTCTGACGGGCCTGTTTTGTAATTTTAACTTGTTGGGCCAGAGTGGCCCAATACTTCCATGAAAATGGGCTCTTTTTTGTGTTCTGGTCTTGGACCCATTATCAGCGAAGACGAAGTGAATTGGTAAAACCAACTACGACGCCGTTTTCGGCCACTACAAACTGTCAAAGCTCGCTCGTCTCTTCGTTCCACTCGCCTCATTTCTCCGACCAAACCCTAGTCATAACAGAAAATCCACCCCCCGGAACTTCGATCGCTTCAGCGACCGGCAGAGCCGCCGCAGCCATGACGATCCGCCAGCTGATAAACCTCGGTCGACGCACTCGAAAACCAATCCGTCCTTTCACCTCGGTCCAGCCACTCTCCACCGCCGTGGCCACCGCTTCCGAGGCCTCCCTCCCTTCTCCTCCTCCACCAACCGCAATGATCTACGACCGATTGGCCGAATCCGTCAAGGAAAAGCTCAAAAAACTTGAAGACCCCGATCCTCGATTCCTCAAGTACAACTCACCTCATCCGGCAGTACATTCTCACACTGAAATCCTCTCCGCTCCACTTACCCGAGTCACCACTCTCCCCAATGGCCTCCGAATCGCCACCGAGTCGACTCTCGCCTCGACAACCGCCACCGTTGGTGTTTTCATTGACGCTGGATCGAGGTTTGAGAGTGATGAATCCAATGGCACAGCACATTTTTTGGAGCATATGATATTTAAGGGGACGGAGAGGAGGAACGCGAGGGAATTGGAGGAGGAGATTGAGAATATGGGTGGCCATTTGAATGCTTATACTTCAAGGGAGCAGACGACATACTACGCCAAGGTGATGGATAAGGATGTGCCCCGTGCACTGGATATTTTATCTGATATTCTGCAGAATTCCAGGTTTGATGAGCAAAGGATTATCCGGGAGAGGGATGTTATTCTCCGGGAGATGGAGGAGGTATTCAACCGAGTTCTATATTTTCTTGCTTGATTGATTAATTATATATTGTTTTTGTGGATGTTGATTTGTTTGATCTTGTTGTTTGATCATTGTATTGTGTGTTTGATGGGTAAAGCTTGTGGCGCTTAGGTTTATTTTTGTGTTTGTTAGAAATGTTGTGTCCCTGTTGATAGTGCTTATCGGGAACAAAGATACTGGTTTTATGGTTAAATCAATTAGTTTTGGTGGCAACGTTGCCTCTTCTCTTCTTCTGTCCTTTCTTTTTTTCTTGGGGGCGGGGTGCCCCTTGTACGTCGGAGATCATGCTATTCTACTGTAGTTTTTAAGTTTCGGTCAATGATTATGATATCTTTCTCTGGTTGGTTTTAATTTGTAGAATATGTCTATTTAAGCTGAATGCATTTGGTGGATAATAGTTACTCCTTCAAGCAATTAAGTTTTCATATCAGGCTTGTGTATGTAATGGGTTTGTCTGGACTTAAGAAGGCAGGGTAAATAGGTTACAATTTATGCTGGGAGGTGACTAGCAGACATCGCAGGACCATTCTTGTCCTTTATGCTTTACATGCCAAATTCAGAGGCATCTTATATTGGGCAAATATTTTAGATTTTCTTTCATGCCACGTTTTTTTAGTAGTATTTGTAGGTAGAACGAGATGGTGGAATGTCATGAGCATAGTTATAAATGGCACCCCTTGGTGTATGGCGCAAAAGGCACAAGTCTGGTCCATTTTTTGAAAATCGCTGGCTTTCACCTGGCACAGCAATGGGGCGCGCTAGGTGCTTTCTATAAGCCAATTCCTAAAAGGTGGGGCTTTCTATAAAATAAGGAAAAATTGGCTGAACATTAACAAATTTTGCTTTTTTCTTGAATCTTTTGGCTAAAAAATTAAACCTAATCTTGAACACAACGAGTTTGGTAAAAATAGCAATGGTATAAAAATTTAAATTATTTATGCAAATATGTGCTGTGCGCCATGGGCCAGAGCACCTTTGCACCATGCGCCTTTAACAACTATGGCCCTGGGTCGATCTTTTAGTATAAGTCTCGTTCCTGATTCCGTTGTGTTTGTGATCCTTCTCATTGCTAAATGTTACACACTTAGAGAGTATGATCTTGATCAAATGCTGACTAAATAAAGTTTCTATGCAGAACACTGGTGATTTAATGTGATACATCCTCTTCTAAAAAAGTGCTGTATGTACTAATACAAGTGGCTCTTTGCTATTCAATTTTTGAAACCATATTACATATATTCTGCTAGACACAATCTTTATTAGAAGTTAGAACTTACCCTACTCTTGGTAAGAACCATCAAACTCTTGATATATTGGAAAATGAACTTCTGTTCTATTCACTGCCATAATTCTGTTTTTTCTTCCAATGTTTCTGAGAACTATCTGATAATTTATAATTACCGTGCTCACTGTGTTGCATTTCTGGACTGGTTGTAGGTTGAAGGACAAACAGAAGAAGTTATATTTGATCACCTACATGCTACTGCCTTCCAGTATACACCACTGGGTAGGACAATACTTGGACCTGCTGAAAATGTCAAGACTATTGGCAAAGAACATCTAAGAAACTACATATCAACTCATTACACTGCTCCCAGAACGGTATATGGATAATAATTAGGCTTTTCTTCATTGAAAGCCAGTTAGTTTGTTGGCTTGGTTGCTTATGATTTAACTATATGTTGTTAGTAAGTTATTATTTTTCCATTTTTGCTTCTATTTTAGGTAGTCGTCGCCTCTGGTGCTGTTAAGCATGAAGATGTTGTTGAGGAGGTGAAGAAATTATTTACAAAGTTGTCATCAAACCCAACAACAGCTTCTGAGTTAGTTGCTAAAGAACCTGCAATCTTTACGGGCTCA
This sequence comes from Sesamum indicum, assembly GCF_000512975.1. Lineage (NCBI taxonomy): Eukaryota > Viridiplantae > Streptophyta > Magnoliopsida > Lamiales > Pedaliaceae > Sesamum > Sesamum indicum. Next base: position 3,367,290 of record NC_026152.1, read on the forward strand.
GAGGTAAAATTATCTTGTTCGGGTGCTTGGTGATAACTGTGGGCTGTAATTTTATTGTTTTTGACCTATATTCTGGAAATATAGGTTAGGATGCTTGATGACGACATTCCTCTTGCCCAATTTGCTGTTGCTTTTGAAGGGGCATCTTGGACAGATCCGGATTCCATTGCTTTAATGGTTATGCAGTCAATGTTGGGTTCCTGGAACAAAAATGCAGGTGGTGGGAAGCACATGGGGTAATTATTTACCATGTTACATCCTGATGGTTTGTCTGATTCTACTGAAGACTTCACTTTTCACCGTATGCATTTATTGGATTGGAATTTGTTATGCAGTTCTGAGCTTGCGCAGAGGGTTGGTATCAATGAGATAGCAGAGAGCATGATGGCGTTCAATACCAACTATAAAGACACTGGCTTGTTTGGTGTTTATGCTGTTGCTAAGGTTGGTTTCATACTTAAGCTGAATAAGAGGAGAGGGGATTTATTGGTTTGAATTACTACCTAAAGAAAAAGCTACAGATATATTGATCTCTGTGTGTGCGTATGTGTGTTGGTCTTTGTGAGAACTCAACCTTTTACATCTTGCTGGCTCTAATTGTGTCAACCTTTTGTTTTTGAGTTCTGTTTTACAAAAGTGAAAAATATCTTCACGAAGCCATCTACTGTGTGAATTGTCTGAGAGCATCTGAATATTTTCTTATTTCCTGACTTATCATGCTAGGGGATAAGGTTTTCAGATAGTGAAATGTGTCACTCGTTATTTTTCCCTAGATGCCTATTTTATCAATTTGATTAGTAATTTTTTGGTTTGCTTGTGCAATAATTTTTATTATGTGATTTAAGGATATTTAGTTCTGCAAGTTCTTCCACCTTCCTTTCAGTTATTTGCCTATACGGTGCTGGTCCTTCCTTTTAACGCCCACTGTTAGAAGAAGTTAAATTGATTTCTCAACTTTCTTCTTCTGCTGTTAATTTTTCTTTCTCTTTTTTTTGTGTGTTTGTGTTGGGGGGGGGGGGGGGGGGGGTTATTGGAATTCATTTTTAACTTTTTAGTCTAATTACTGCTGTTTATTTATGGACTCTTTATGTAGCCTGACTGCTTGGATGATTTGGCCTATGCAATTATGTATGAAATAACCAAGCTATGTTATCGCGTGTCAGAGGCCGATGTGGTCCGTGCTCGTAACCAGGTATTTATTCAAGTTATGCTGTCAAGTTGGCTTGCATTTCCTCAGGTGTCCTATTCAGTAACTACTAACTACCAACCGGTTTTGCTTGGAACATATTTCTTTTTTTTTTTTTTTTAACATAAGCTTGGAACATATTTTAATACTGTGTATGAGCTGCCAAAATGGCATATGTGGGATATATAAACTTCATATCTCTGAAAACAATCTTTTTAATTCGTTCATACTTTAACTCACCAATGTGTTGCCTCCAGTTGAAATCTTCTCTGCTGCTGCACATTGATGGAACCAGCCCTGTTGCTGAGGATATTGGACGTCAGGTATGTTTTGGTTTCTAAGAGTGAAACAGCATACCCGGATAAAACATGCACAATCTTATAATATATATTTCTCGAGGGATAGGTGAATAAATTATATGCATGGCAGTTGGCACAGAGATTTGTTGTTAATACCTGGCTTAGATTTTTTTGCCAACTTTTTTAACTGAAATGAATTTGGTCTTGTTTGCTTGTATTTACTAATGCCTGGCTTTCCTTTCGAAGTTCAAATTTTTTTCCTTTGTGCTTGCAGCTGCTTACATATGGTAGAAGGATCCCATATGCTGAACTATTTGCCAGGATAGATGCTGTAGATGCCAGCACTGTCAAACGTGTTGCAAACCGTTTTATCTTTGATAGAGTAAGATAGATTTCCAAATTCTTCAGAAGATATAAGACCTTGTCAAAATATTAACTGGTACTGAATTGTTTCTAAAAACCTTCACTGCTATGCAGGATGTTGCCATTAGCGCCGTGGGTCCCATCCAGGGCTTGCCAGACTACAACTGGTTCAGGCGCAGGACCTACTGGCTCCGTTACTAGGTTACTCCATGCTTCAAACAGGCATT
>NC_026152.1:3369374-3457748 GCF_000512975.1 Sesamum indicum
TTAATCCAGTGCCAAGAAAGCACCTTGGGCGGACTCTGTTTATTTTGATTTTGTCCATTTGCTTTTGTTGTGTCCTGTAAAATTTTCTGGCTAGTCAAAATAATTAAAGCTGTAATGACATGCGCCACATGGCTATTATTTTGAGACACAGAATTGAATGCTGCTGCTCTTCCAACACTAAAGGCATAATAGGCGGGCACAATAAAGATATAAACATACAGTTACCTTTCCTCTGCTCATCCAAATTTTTGGTTGCCTTGATATCTTAAGTTGAATGAAGTGTAAGTTGTCTTTACTCCCCGAGAAGGAAATTTGTTGTCTACACTCTCCTGCAGTTATCAGGGCTGCTCCACTGCAAGTTTAAGCTCATACTTTTTCTTATATATGTAAATGATGATATTGGTAACAAACAGAGTAATTGCGACCAGGAAGCTAATAGTTGCGGCTAAGTACTCGTGTTCGCAACTGTATTATTTTTTGATCCATGTTTTAAAATTTTCAGCAATACAGGTCCTTGATGACAAATGGTTATTATTACTATTACCAAAATTTTACAGTCTGTTGTTCTTCAGAGAGTCGTGTTAAACCAAACAAGTTTCATTGACAACTTCAATTTGATCTCTTAATATTCTGTGTGATTCTGAAAAGAAGCATGGGCCTTACCAGAAAACAAGAAAGCAACAGCACTAGTTAGTGTCCCATGTTGGACAAAACAAGTGGGTCATGCTCATTCATACATATATATCAGTAGTCCATTTCATTCATACTCTCTGAGCTCAAAAATTGCAGACACTTTAACGTATGGTATTGGGGCTAAAAGTTGTTATATTTGATGGCATCAAATTGAATAAGTACAACTAATAACATCGTACTCTTTATTCTACTTGTTATGCAATCTGTTTGTCTTTTAAGTTTATGAATTAATTCTGTAAGATTGAATTTTTTGATTTGTTGTTTATGCGCAAGTATTACATCTTTTGCTGCTTGTCGGTAGAATTTGAGTTTTATCCAATATTACACATGCAGCATATCAACTGTGGATTCAACTCCGTGCTAGATTGGTAAGGGTTGTAGAAGGCGACGCCCCTTGCTCCAGGGTTGGTCTTCTAGGGAACTCCTCCTGAAAAAAGAATTTCCAACATTTTTCTTTTTTTTTTTTTTTGGTTGTGTAACAAAATGTCTTACACGTATAAATAGTTGATGAATAATTTTCTTTTGTAATTTTAAAAAATATATTTAAAATGAAAATTAATTTTGTACTTGAGTTTAACCTTTTCTTTTTCCTACACATATTTAACAATCTGCCAATAACCCAACACTCGTGAGATTGATTGGAATAGTATGACATCAGTGTACTATTGCTCTATATCGCCTTTAAATTATTAAAAAATATAATTAAATGAAACTATAATTTGAAGTGGAGTTGTACATCATTCATGCATGGATGCAATACTAATACATAATATGAAAATGTGATAGAATATTCTTAGGTGATGATGTGTTTTGCGATTTGATTGATGACTCATTGTGTGGTACCTCCTACTCGCTGCATCTAATTATTGCTATTTCATCATTTTTTTAATTAGTTTTCATACTATAAGTAATTCCATTTCAACCCGTAAAATAATTTCTATTTTATCAATATAATATATATATCACAAAAGATAATGGATACCACCAAAAGTTTATATTTACCCTCACTAGATATCCTCATGTACATAACCTCAAAGGAAGTACTACCACAATTTAAAACACAAACCCCTATAAAATACTAGAATATTTAACAACCAAACAGTCAAAAACTCCGGCTTCAGGTGTCCCAGCTGACCTACCTAATAAAGACGACGGCACAGCTCAAAGTTCAATGTGGCTAGTCAATTTGATCTATTTTCTGAAAAGTACGTGGCAAGGATTGAACTGCCTATTCAATAAGTATAGCTAATCAGTTTATATATAAACACAGGCGACGATTCACGTACATGCAGTCACATAGACCAACAGTCATTCGTCATATAACAACATCAGATATAAGCAGTAATACATACTCACAACTGTAAATCAATCCACGACATAATATTTGACGTTATCATTTATTAGCTAAGAGCCCTACTTACTCTTGTTGAGTACATCAGTCAATGGTCTCGCCGGCCATCATCATCTCATCGTCATATCATATACAGCACAGGATACCCGTTGTATGTGATATCCCCACACTCTTTTACTCCAACTGTGTAGCAATATCAACACAGAACATCACAACAAGCAATGGTATCCCCACATCATTCCAATGTGTAGCTAACAATACAGGATATTCCCCGCTGCCCGGAATACCCCGGTACCCTACGCACCATGGTACCTAGCTTAATTCATATATTTTTCATATCACATCATCAATCACGTTATCATCAATCATATTAACATAAACCATTGACTGTGTTCCCAACTAGGTAAACATCATCTTTTATTTCAATTCACAATCATCATTCTATTCTTTATTATAATTACTTCCTTAATAATAACTCCCAATTTGATTTCACACGACAATCAATTATATGATCATCACATAATCATATCCCGCATGTCCCTACATTACAATCACATAGCACATAGTAACAATTTCACCAATATTTATGGTAATCTAACAAATAATGCACAACTAATTATATAAACAATCAATATACGAAATCCACGTATAAATATAAAGCCAAGTTCACGATCATATCCAAGAAACCATATATACAATACTACACATATAGCTATGTATATAAATCCAATTAGCTATACTTATCTTAAATTCCAAAATGCTTCGATTTTTTACGGGGGACTGCTCAACCCTCTACTTTGTTGTCACGTCCTCGCTGTGCGTCAACTGAAGAAGAGAAAGGAAATTGCACGAGTTGTTTTAGATTGATAGTTAGTGTATATAAATACATATAAGTATGTTTATCATGGGGGAATGGGCCTGTGGGTAATGGCCCACTCCTCCCCCAATTCATTACTCCTTTCTTTTTCTTTTCTTGTCTCTTTCTTTCTTATATATATGTATGTAGATATATTATTTACTAATATATATAAATCATTTATATATATATAAATTATTTAGTAATATTATATATATATGATATTATTATTATATTATTTATTTAATTAGATTTTTTTCAAAATACCCATCACGTCCCTCTTAAATTTCCTTAATTATATAAATTGTCCCCAAATATTATAACAAACTCCAATTTAATCCGTTCAAATTTTATTATATACCAATTTTAATCTATAATTTATTTACTAATTAAATTTAAATTTTTAATAATTATCAATTAAGCTCCCAATTACGTGAAAAATTCTACGAATGTCACACATTACGCGAGGTATTATCCGTTTTAACTTCATATAAACCTCATAATTTTGCCTTAAAAGATGCCTCGTCAGAAAGGGGAGACCTTAAGAATTATACACCACTTGACTTCTCATCTGGAACTAATGACTATGTCAAGTGAGGAGGGAATGGTGCAAGTTGCGACCGAAAAACAAAAGGGATAAAGCAAAGGATGAAATATGCATGATGATAGATGCAACTCACAAGAATAGGATAGCGTTTGGATGTGCAGAAAAAATAAAGATTGTCATTTCACATCGTTTGCCATATGCATAATACCGGAAATTATAATTCTCATCGAATTTGATTGAATTATAATAAATAAAATATATTTATGTTGTGATTTATTTATAATTCAAAAACGTTACTAATTATATAATAAATATATTATATTTACTTTATAATTAATTTAATTTTATATAAAAAATCTGCACACCATTCACCATGCCCCTTCATCTCTTTGCACCTCACAACTTATTCCACTCATCCTTTTTAGTTCTTTAGTTTCACTTTTTTTCATCTCCCTAATTAATCATTACATTTATGTTTAAATGTAACATACTTATGATTATCTCCACATATTTTTGTAATCAAATTTGAATAGATTTAGTACCTACCTACAATTGAGTAAATGTAATTTTCTTAGAATTATTTCTGGGATTAAATTCTATCGAGACTATGTTTCGATAAAAGCTACCATTTATGGGTTTTAATCACACCATAATTGTTTTTCGTCTAATTTACCTATTACAACTATTAAAAATTACTTGATGTGAGGCTAGTTTTGGAATCTCAGTTATATGATTAATTATTGAAATGGTGAATCCAAAATCCATAATCACATTTTTTAAAATCATTCTCCCATAATCAATCATCTAATAATCAGCTATGCGATCGCTCGGCCAAAGTGGGCCATTACATGCGTAGTGAATTAATTGATGTGAAGTTGAGTCGCAGGACCATAGTCATGAGCTCAAATTCCATCAATATATTAATTTTTTTTATTTTAATGATATATCTGTTTATTTTAATAATAATTAATTAGTTATTGGTAAATTATTAAATATTTAGTATTCATAATTAAAAAATGGTTGGATATTCCTTAGCTATTTCAGTATTAATAATAATTTTTATTCTTTTTTCTTTTTTTGAAGATCTTGATTACTACATAGTTAAGGAGTAGTGGTAATGGCCCAACTCATTCCAAAATCAACCTAAGATATAGTGCACATGTTCTTATTACATCCTCTGATGTACTTCACTTTCTCCCTACTAACATGCTATGGTATGGTATGTGATGGGGAATTTTAAAATACACTCCATGACAAAAATGAGATTACAATCTATGAGCTTATTGCATGACAACCATTTATTGACTTGAGTTTTCGAGGGTTTATCGTTGACAAATTCTTTTGTCCGTCTAACTTTTTTTTTTGTGAAATGTAAGTTTTCATTCATCCAGTAATATTTACAGTGTACTCCAGGTATATCCAAAAAGATACAAAAAAACAAAGCTAAAGTTTAAAGAGCAATTAAATTATATGAGAAAAGTGTCAAAATGAGCCTATACACTGTGATCTTGACTGAAATAGTAAGCCCCTCGGGACTGGGTTTTGCGCCCTCAAATATGACTTCATTGCGATGCAAACAACATTTTCGTGTTTTAGATTATTTGAGACTCCATCAGCACATTAAACTCATGGTTTTATTATCATAAGATTTCAACTTTATCAATTAAAATGAAATTTATTGATGCCGAACTCCGAACAAGTACAAAGCTAGACCTACAAAAAGGGGCAATGTACTTATGACTGGTTTTAATTTTTTTTAATTAATTAACTTAGTGTATATATAATGTGGAATGGATTAGAAATGAATTATGATTAAATAAATAATGGTGACAAAGGGCAAAATGAGTTGGAAAGACAACTTTTTGTGCAAATATTGACTCTCAGATTACATTTCTCATTATTTTAATTGTCTTCATGCAGTCACGTGCTTTACACGCACGTGATCCACATGCACACATGTGACTTATTAGAGTTACAACACACTAATGTGTGTTATTTTCACTATATTTCTTTTTTATCCGTACCATTTATTATATATTTCAAAATATCAAATATAATAATTTTAAAATTTTGATGAAGCTCTCAACTCGTTTTAAAATTTTTAAATGAGTTAGTTCGATTTTCTTCAAATTAATTATATATTTTGATATTAATAATATATTATAATTAATTTTATAATTTTATTTTATCCAATCATTTCAATAGTATTTTCGATTGTAAAATTAACTTAAATGATAAGTTTTTATATTCTTCGATTTTCTTTTAATATAATATCGAACCACTTAAATTACTTTTTTAATTTATAATAAATAAAAAATAGAATTTATGAGTATATATATATAAAGGAGGAGGGTAGGTGACGGGATGATTAGGATGCAGGGAATGTGCAGAACATGGTGTACAAGTGATGCTGCTTCACTGTCCCAGCTTTGTCACATGCACTCTCTCTCTCTCTCCATCTCTCTCTCACTCAAAGGTACAACCCTCTTTCCCTGGTGCATGTGCTCCCCATGTGCACTCAATCTTCTCTCTCTTCCATCTCCCCCATACCACTTTCACATGTGCCCTTTTGGGAGGCCACAGCCCCTCAGTTACTGAAATGACAACATTGCCCTTTGTTTCTATTCCCAAAAACCTTGATGGTCCACGTCCTGCTCCAGAGACCCAAGTCTGTTTGTTTTAATTTTAATTTTGTATAATTTTTTTTGAATTGGGAATATATTTGAATAAATTTAATAAAATTGTATTTCATATTAGATATATTTTAAAATGAGAATATATATAAATAAATATATTTTTATTTTAATTACTATTTTGCATTTTCGTTCTTTTCTTGTTGATATTATAAATGTTTGATTCTATGAGTGACAAGGATTAAAATTAGATCGGAGTAGATAAGAGATCTCGCTTCCTCAAGTGTGAATGAAAATCGTTGAATGTCATTGGTATGACATTGTCAGTTCAATACTGAAATGATGAATGACAATCACGTAATAATAATTAAATAAAAAATTAAATTATAAATTTAAAATTTTTATTATAAATAGAAAGGGGGGAAGAAGATAATCTTCTTATTACGCTCCATTGTGTTATAGGTTGATCATCTTGGGGAAAAAAAAGGGAAAAGAAAAAAGACATCTTCGAGGAATAGGGGTAATTTTGTAAAAATGAACTCCAAAGGGTTCGGGGACCTCGCATGTGGCATTGCAGTATTGGCAGGCTTTCGCTGCGGGATTTCCGCGTTGCTCGCAATTGTGCGCCATCTTCCCGCTATCAGGCTTTCAAGTGAGATACCAAAAAGTGGGAGAATTACCAAAACACCCCTAGACGCACAGAAAATCTCTCCCTTCAGTTTCATCGTTCGTGCAACAAGTCGATAGCTACTCCGGATTAAATGATCCGGACCATCCAATTTATTTCACAATAACTGGGAAAGGTTTTGTTAGTTCTATCTCTCTTTCAAATTTAACAGATATTTTCGTTTGAGGCCTGAGTTTGATCTTTCCATGGATATTATAGTAAATACTACATCTATTTTTTAACACATCATATAGTTAGATGATTGTCACATATCTCATGCGATGCGCTACTTTTCGTCATATTTTTTGTTGAGTTTGCTAAACTAGACACGACTAGAGTGGAACACTTATTAGCAAAAATTATATTTTTCGTCTCATAATTTCAAGTTTAGTATATTTTTAATTTCATTGTTCACGAAATTTTTGAAAATAGTCCCATAACTTGCAAAAAATTTCATTTTCAATTCTCCTACCGACTTTTGTTAGAAAAATGACGGGAAAAAAAATCAGATATAAGTCATATAATCGTTATCGTTTTAAAATGGAGGGTAACGATTTCCTTTAGGAAATTGGTATAAGGACTGTAAGTGATTTTTTTTTTAAGTTATCAGACTATTTTTAATAATTATGTAATCAATGGTGTCAAAAGTGTAAATAACGTATTATGAGACAAAAAATATAATATTCCCACACTTATTGGCTACAAATGCATTTGTTAGAACTGACGAGCGTAATTGTGTCTTTATTTTAATAGCAATTGTTGTCTAATTATAAATTATTATTAAATATTGATAATTAATATGCTGAAGGGATTTTATGATGCAATTATGTATTGTTAAGTTTATATAAAGACAATAATAAATGGAAAAAATAAAATCTTTAAGATTTATACATAATTTAAAAATTTCTCAAAATTCTTGAACTTATTATTCCATCCACAAAAAAATTTATATTGTGTTTGGTTTGATGGATTTAAAAATAAAATCCTTAATCACAAATCATTCGAGTTCGTTTGGGTAGTTTGATATTATAAAAAAATTCAAAAATTTTATATTTTATTTTAAATTGTATTTTTCATAAAATATTGAAGGGTTTTAATTATTTTTATATGAAGTTATTTGAAATTCACTTTCTTTCTTAAAAGCAGCTTTAAAGGGCAAAAAAATCAGATAAATTATATTTAATTTTTATAATATAATAAATGATGTTTGGTCACATGTTAAAGAATTTTAGAATTAATTTCCCCACATTGAGATATTTCAAAACAAAAAAATATTCAAAGCCACAAGTATTCAAAATGGCATTCTCGTAATTCCTCCACAAACTAGTGGCACTAATGCACTTCCTCCTTACTTATACCCCATTTCACTTCATCCGTTACACCGTCACAACGTACCCCCTCCTCCCAACGCCACCGTCGCGACAGCCACCGCCACCAGCACCACCGCTAGCTGCTTTCATCGACAATGGGTTCAAAACCGAGAATCTCGACGGCTACAGCCTCCGTCAGACGGCTGAGAAGAAAATCATCTTACTCAAGCAGAAGGCTCAGCAAATTACATGAATCCCGCCACCGTGTGGGCGGCGGCCCGTCGGTTTCCGACAAGCTGGAGGCTCTCAAGAGCCTGATTCCTTCGGAGAAGGCAGAGTTAAAGCCAGACCAGCTCTTCCAAGAGACTGCCGACTACATTGTGCTTCTGAAAACTCAGGTGTTTGTTTTGCAGAAATTGATTGATTTTTACGGCTCTCAACCTCAAGAAAACCCTAATGCTGTATAGTTACTAGCCGTTTTTTCATGAGCCAAAGCAAAGAGAAAAAAAAAATGAGGAAAGAAGAAAAGGAAGAAGAAGGTTTTTCCTTTTTTTTTTTTTAAATTTATTATTTTTCCCTATTTTCTTGATTAATTAGTACTTATATGAATGGATTAATTAGCTTCCACGGCAACAAACTTGCGGTGCAAATCATAAACTAAGTATATTTAGTATCATAGATTTTATCTCCATTTTCTCCTCCTTGCATGGATCTTCAAAACTCCACTTTTCCTTACATGGATCTTGTTGTTGCTTAGATGAGTTTCTTGATTCCATTTGGTATTTTTGTTCTTGATGGGAAAATGGGAACAAATCCAATGAACTATTGTAGTTTCATGTTTGTTGAATTTACTGATCTTTTCCCCCCTCTTGCATTGACAGTCATTCAGCTTGATTTGATAAAAAAATTTAGTGTACCAGTAACTAAACAAATGCACATTTTCTTTGTTCTTAAAATTTCTAATAAGAAGATTACGAATGATTTCAACTATGATGGATGTGGCTTACATGAAACAGTCTCAATAACTACAGCCCACCACACCACTACATGAAGGTCGGTAAGTTTTACTGGTGGGCACAGTGAATTCTGAGAGTGGAGAATGAATTTGTGATGGGAGGTGGTAATTATTGAGCAGACAGCAGTGGCAGAGGGGTGTACCTGAAAATTGGTAATGGCTTCCACATGCCATGTTATGGGAACGGGACAAACACAAGTACTGTTCTGGTCCTTTGTACTGAAAATGTGCAACAACTGGAACTGGTAAATTATTTTTTGTCTCTTCTTTCCTCATTTCATTTGTAGGATATTTTGTTTGTATTGATAAGAACAAGTGGAGAATACTGAACACTCCTGTGATGTCCTCTCTTCACTCAAATTTCACTTTTTATCAAAGATACATACTTTTCATGAATTATGATAAAAGCTTGCCACTCTCCTATTTTTACCCAACTAATCTGTTAAATATTGTAATAAAAAGTTATGAATTTACCGTGTGATAAAAGATCAATCAAAAAAAGAGAGAGAGGTAGGTGTCAAAAAGAATTCTAACTTAAATTAGCCGAGGAAATAACATTCTTCTTTTCATAATTTTGATATGTATACTTTTGATCATATTAATTACGGATTATGGTATTTACATATTGTCCCACAAGTTTAAAATTTTTGTACTTTTGATTTTTCAACAATTAGTTATTCAACGAAAATTGTATTGTTGCCCTTTAGCTTGAAAAGTTAATGTCCACATGCATATCACGTGGCCCTATCCTCGAATAGCTAGTGGAAAACTATCAGAGGACCAAAATTAGTTTTTTCCAAAGTTATGTGATTGAAAGTGCAAAATTCATAATTAATACAATTAAAATTGTATAAATCTTAAATTGCAGACCAAAAAAAAATGTAATTTTCTCAGTTAAATAGGACCACAATTGGTTACTTATATTATAAATATTATTATATTTGTCATATTATTAATTGATTATTGTTGGTAATCTCTAGGATAAATTATATTTTACCATTCGAATTATGTACGTTTTTATATTTGGGCATTTGAACTTTTTCTTATATCCACTTATCATCTCAACTATACAAATTTTGCACTTTGTCGTATATACGGGTTTTTTTATTGATTTTTTTGTCAAAAAAAATCACATTATGTGTATATGTAAAGAATACCACATTACATAACGTTTAAATATCACATGTGCACTGCATGTAATTTTTTTTGATAAAAAATTTGTTGAAAAATAATTATAAATGACAAAGTACAAAATTTTATAAAATTGAGATAGAAAATTAAAATAAAAAAAATTAGATGTCAAAATATAAAAATAATTACAATTAGAATGAAAAGATGTAATTACCATAAACTCTATATCAGTCATTTGCTTCTGGATATATGCAAAGAAGGGCAATAAATGGAGTGAGAGGAAGGTAGGAGTTAACAGTTAAGGACAAGGGTGGGGGGTGTGACCACTGACCACCGCAACGTGCCCACCTCATTTCCCAGCTATAATTGAACATTCTGATATTTGGCATATGCAAATTTTAAATATGAGATTGACTAATTTACCCGTGAAGCAATTGATGTAGCCTACATGTTGCGGATTGAATTTTGTATTTCATAGCATGTTGCATCTTTTATTATATTTAATATTTGCCTGCAACTTTTTGGGTGTTTAAGTTTAGTTTTGTGTTAATAATGTTTTAATTTAATGGTTAAGATTAAAGTTGATATCCTATAAATAAGTTTAAAATTATGGATTCGAGTCTCATCAGACATATGTGTATATATATATGTTTCATTTTACGTGAATGTTTGTCTCACTTCATGTGAGTTCTTGTAATTTATTATTATTATTAGTCATATTGATATATCAATGTAATTTGTTATCATTTTTAGTTATATTGATGTATTGATTAAATCGACGTATTATACCAAAAAAAAAAAAAAAAGTCTTCGAATATATATAATTAACAGCTCATTATATTTGATTTTTTCTAAATAATTTTAATTGATACATAAAGTTCTTAATATTTATTATAGATTTTAGTATTAATAGTTAACTAAGTCTTAATTGTATTATTTAATTTTTAATGTAATAAGTGAAATACTTGGCCAAGTGTTCTTGCTTTCGCGTTCATCTCCAGATCTCATCCAAGCGGAGCAAATATTTTGTCAAAAATTCAGAAAGTTTAATTACAATTCACAAACAGACTCATCACATACATTAATCCATGAATTGTTCTCGTACAATACCATTGGCTTCACGCTAACATATTTGAGATCACACCACATACGCATTGTCTTTTTCCGAATAAAATATATGACGTAATTTTTATACACATATTGTATGTATGTGTATTAGATAAATTAGAGGATACAATATACTTCACAATATAAAATCAAATCCCGCTTGAAGTTTCATTTCTTTATCCAATTGATAAACTTGCTTAGATTTTCATGAGAATGTCCCCCTTCTCTTGCACTGCTCCACACCTTTCCCTTCAAATGCAAAGCTCTCCCCCTGAACGCACCGTCCCCAAGCAACCGATCGATCTTTCTGTTAATTTCTTCCGATGCCACGATCCCGTTAGCACCGTCCTCTTCAAGTCGCAATCCCACCTTCCAAATATCACAAACATAGCTCTGATTAATAAACTGATCCGCAAAATAAGGCCAACACAGCATTGGAACTCCGCTGCTCACACTTTCCAGAGTCGAGTTCCAGCCACAGTGACTTATAAAACAAGCGGTTGAAGGATGCTCCAAAACTCTCTGCTGAGGCGCCCAACCGATGATCCGCCCTCGACCCGCCACTCTCTCCAAGAACTCTTCCCAATCGTCAGCCCCATCAATGGCTTCGGGACGAACCACCCACAGGAACGGCCTGTTGGCGAGCTCCAGCCCTAATGCTAACTCTTTGACATGAGCTTTTTTGAGCATTACAGAGCTCCCAAACGCAACGTATATCACTGAGCAGGGTGGCTGCCTGTCGAGCCATTCTAGGCACTCGTACTCTTGCTGCCAGAAATGCCCGCCGGCTGAATGTGCCGGCCGGTTATTGGTGGCTAGCAGAGGGCCGATGGGGAGTATCTGTGGAGCCATGGTGAATGCTCCTGGCTCGAGATCGAGGACGGAGTTGCAAATGAGCCAGTCTGCTGATTCTGTTGGTGTGTTGTTTTCAGTCATGATGTGGAAGAGTAGTTTCTGCAGTGAGGCGATTTTGAGACGGTGCCAGACGAAGTCGGACGGGCTCATGATGGGCATTGTTGCTGCAAACTGAACCGCCTTGTCCGTTAATGGATTTCCTGCGCTTGCCATTGTCTTTACTATTTACTTTGGTTTCATTCTTAAAACTAGCATGTAATGCAATTTTCTTCCATCCCACTTTTACGTTACACATTGATATCATAATTATACGTGTATATATATGTGACTCTTATTTTAAATTATATTTTAATCTAAATATAAGAATTTTTATTAAAGCAAACATGATACACTTGCCATGTGATTAATCATTTTCTTTAAACTATACATTAATCACATGACAAGTGTATATATTGCACTTATCATATAATTAATTTAGGTCTGACCAAAATCGATTTTAAGTTAGAATTCCTCTTTAAATATATATGTCTTTTGTTTGAAAAGAGAACACATGTTGATATAATATATGACACCAATTCATAACATAAAAGTGTGATAAAAAATTCACAACCAATTTCCAACGGCATCTTCCTATGCCATTTTCTAACTTGCTTGATATAGTGAGAAAATCTACATACCTTAAGCTTTCTATTTCAAATATCTTCAATTTTATTTAATAGACATGTTTTGTATAATTGTTTTAAAAATAAGATAATTGATGAACACAAAAATACGTATATATTGAATTGAATAAAAGATGCAATAGCATTTAAAATAAAATCAAATCCATAAATGGGGCCTTCACAGTGTGTAATTGGTATGTGGATTTGGATCTTCTATTATAAATACTTTTATAAGCAAACGGTAGAAGTAAATATTTCATACATACAGTATAATTACCGAAAAAACACAAGAAATTCTATAATTACCTCGGACTTTAGGGGTATATATGTAATATTCTCACCCTATCTCTAGATTGAAACAAGAGGGCAAATTTTAGTGTGTATTACTTATGCCCAAATTTAAACTATTTACACGACGAAAATTACATAAATTGCACTTATCATATAATTGATTCAATCATAACATACTCAATTTTCAAATAAAAATTACGAGTAATATAAAAACGTTACCTTGGTCGTCAATAATTCCATCCTGAATCAACTTGGGAATGTTGAACCCCAACACCAACAAAGCGGCCGCTGCGGGCAGAAAGGCCACAGATCCAATTCCCATCCTCTCCGCAACCTGCTGAATTCTGCCGAGGCTCTGATCATAAACAATGCAACTCACCTTATCCTCCGCCGAGCATCCACCAATCTCTCGTATCAACTCCTCGATTTTCACAGGCATCACTCTGCACACCGCCTCCATCAGCTTCCCCGGAATCTGTCTCTCGCCTGATTCTAGTCCATCCGGAACTGAAACCAAACGGATACTATCGTCCAACGCGGAGGTGGAATTGAGGAGACGGTGGTGGACGATCTCTGTGTTCACGATTGTGGTTCTTATCCTGTGTTTGGCTAAGCAGTACGCGAGTTCAAACATGGGGATCACATGCCCTTGAACTGGGAATGGCACCATTAGTACGTGAGGTTTCCCCATTGCTGTTCTTCCCTTACACGCTAATAGCCTCTTACCCTGTATGCTGTATATGTCTATATCTTACATATCTTAAATATTTAACAAATGAGTTGGTCGTTCAATAATATCAAGAATTCTAGGCTACGTCCGATTTCATCAAACCAAAGTTAATTTAAATAATAAGTGTATTATACTGATCGTACGGTCAAGATGAATAACCGATTATGAGCCAAATGCAATTATACTTGTAATCTGATTAATTTAATTCGATCAAACTCAATTCAAATAATAATTTTATGTGTATCTGTCTGTCTGTGAAGGGGAGAGATTTGAAAGCAGCAAGGGTGGCTGCTAATTGGGTTGTTAATTAATTTTGAAGAAAGAGAAAGGTGAAATGTCGGATAGTGTTGAGAGGTTGATTCCTTGGGCAAGAAATACAAAAATGGTGGAGTTGGATGAGTAGCATCTCATATTTTTATTGAATTAAAATAATAATCGGGTGGATGAGATTATTTGTATTCACTTTATTTATTTTAATGTTGTTGGTATCCGACGGAAGACTTTAATTGACCAGCCTAATATTATATAATCCAAATCATTGTCAAGACAGACATTTTAATTATTTAATTTGATTTTGAATTGAAGAAGGGTGAATTTTGTGTCACGGCCTAATAGGTCTGTCATTATCAAGTAGAATGAATTAAAATATGGTACAAGTAAAATATTGTGTCAATTTACAGCTCCAAACACAATTTATATTTTTTTAAATTAAGTCTGGATCTAATATTTTTTATGAGTTTGGGTTCCATTTGTGGTATTTTTTAAGTACTTTTTTTAATTTCAAAAAATTGAATAATAATAATTATAAATATTCATTATTAATAATGATAACAATTAAAAAATCTGTCATTAATTTGATTATGATTTTCCCCTTTGCGAAAATAGAGTCTGAACTTACAATATTGGAGGTCGTATAATAATATAAATTATTCAAATAAATCAAAGTGAAGCTTGAGTTCGAAAATTAGAACTTGCAGGCCCATTAAAAATCCAGTCCAATTAAGGGATGGGCTAACTTACTGGGCCGATGAAAAAATAATTTTAGGCATAGCACTTGAGAACATAAGCCCAATAATTGTCAACTTTTGATGGAAAATTATAGCCCAAATCGGATTTAGTTGAACCTAAATCAATTATATAACAAGTACAATATATTTTTTGTGTAATTAATGTACAATTCAAAAAAATTAATCAATCACATGATAAGTGTATTATCAGTTAGATTGGAATGATCCAAAAATAGTCTGGCATTGTAACAAATAGCATTTCTATGTGGTCAGAATCTAAAGAAAGGTTCCTCCACCCCCAATTATTAGTATGGACTATTCTCTAAATCTAATAATATAATTTTCCATCAGAATCTTGTTTTTGAGTTCTCAAGTATAATAATCTGCTTGATTTAGACAAGAATAGAAACGACCTAAATTCGAATCTCATAACAAATTAACGTGTGTGTATATATATATATAAGTATATTCATGACCTCGTAAAATATTACATATACATATGGCTTGTCCAAGGAAACATTACGTTACCTTGAGTAAGGATTTGAAATGATTTTCGTCGTTTGATTAAAGAGTTTGAGTAACAAAGAAGGATGGATGATATACTCAATCCATCCAAGAATTATGCAATTCATTGAAATCTTTGAAGTATATAACATGGTGTCAACTTTTTAAGCGCATGTTAATTATTGCATGTCAACAAAAAATAAAAATAAATATCAAGAATACTGGTCGCGGCTGGGTTTGAATGAAACAAAATTGAGAGGACCACCATGAGTCCAATAAAACCCAAACCTATACACTAATTAATCCACCAAATGAAAATGAACTTGAACAAGAATGCATCACCCTCGTCAGATGGCTCTTTGGGTCCCACCTCAAGAAGAACAAAACACAATTTGTGGTGAGAGAAAAACACAAAAAGCACTTTTGAGAATTGAATGTTGGGGGCGTTGGATAAATCAAGATCAGACAACATGGTATTTTGCATGCTGTCAGCACCCAACAAATATTATTTTTCCCTGTCTTTGAGAAAGTTCGCGTGCGCGCCCACCAATCCCACAGCTAGCTAGCATACCCATTGGTAGTTATCATGCACAGGTTGACCAAGAATTTGTTTTTCTACCTTTATTCTGCAGCTTCCATTGGATAAAAACAATACAATATAGTATAATTTAGTATGATTGAGTAAATGCCAAAAAGTTACAACTATCCCTTTCCTTTTTCTCTCACATCACTTTCTCTCACATATGATTGAATCAGATACTGGTATTCTACTGGCGCTGTGTGAAGACACATCAGCGGGGACAAAATGCTTGTCTGGTCGTTATTTGTAGTAAGCAGGATCTTGGGATTGCTGAGGTGGCAGTGAGTGAGCGAGTGAAAATGAGAGAGGCAGCCAAAAGTTATGTTGTACTTACTACAGAGAAATCCCAACTCTTTTTGTTGTGATATTTTAAGTACAACAAAGTCAGTCATTTCTTCTTTTTTGTGGATAACGATACTGTTTTTATAAGCTGAGGCTTTTGGGGGCCACAAAATCTATGTCGGGGAACAACCTGGTACATCTCAGAATAAATTATGTAACCTGAAAAGGGCTTAGAAGCTTCTAAAGTGTACATACATATATATATATACACGTATACATGTATATCAGATGCTATTTTATAGGTGCAGTAGAATACCTGATACTCTGATTGCTAATTTCTTGATAGCTACACTGCCATTTCACCTGCAAGGAGTTTTGACAGAGGAGAAGGGTACAGTGGTATTATGTAAGATTAGACTAATACGCAAACGTGCATTCATACAAATCGCTAATAAATCCGTACAGAGTAAGTGGCCTGCTCCTACATCGTCCTAAATCTTTCGTGCACATATACAGAGACCAATATATTATATATATATATGTTCCTCAAAAAATGTAAAAGTATCCACCTTTACTTCGAGAAGATCAGTTGATCAAACTTGCATGGTTTCATGGAGCATTTTCTCCCCCGTCCACTTTCATCAGTCAAGCAAAGCACAGATCTGCAGATGCGGATTGTACTTTGGATAATGGAGAGGGACTGGAGGAATGGTTTTAATTTATCCATGATCACAACGAAACACAATCTGTCCCTTCTGGTACTATCTTAGGCATTGGAAATGCCGAGACATATTTTTGGGGGATGGCCTTGTGCAAAATTGATGTGTTAGATGAGGATGCAGGATCAACTGCGCTAGGTTGGGCCCTGATGTGGTACTTTGCGAAACGGTTGATTATAGAGAACTTCTCCAAGTCTTGTGCTTCCACTTTGACGTCTACAACTGATAAACTTTTGTCCAGTCTGCATTATCAAAATCACACCCCTTAGTTTCCCCACAAAAACTTATGTTTTAGAGAAAGGAAGAAAGCTTAGCTAAAAGCAAAGTGGATCAGACCTAAACGGCAAAACTACTATCATGCAGCATTCGGTATATATCTGATGCATATTCTGGCATTCTTTTGTTATGCATCATCACACTAGGCTAAAGAAAATCTTGCCCACAAGAATCCATATTCATGTTAACCTTAAAGACAGAACTGCTTCCAAGAGTAGAAAATGTTTGTACCTTGATAAATCACCTTCAAGCTTCTTCACTCGATTAATAAAGCATTCCACAACTTTTGTGAACTCGCAGGTATGCATTCTCTTTGACGTCTTTAGCTCATCAGGTGAACTGAGCATCATTAACAAGAAAAATAAACAGGTATTTTTAAAACATAAGCTCATGATTTACTTGCACCAGAAAATTGGCGGTAATTTGCAATTAGGAAAGGATTAGAAATAAAATTCTTAGAGGAACTCTTACATGTCATTGGTATGAGATGGCAATTGACTAGTCAGGCTGCACGTATCTCCTAATGCTGATCTGGCAGCAGAATATGCCACATAATCACAATTTGAACTGGCATCTGACCATAGAATAACTGGTGGTCCAGGTTGGAAGACCTGCTGCATAAGCTGTGTGGTGCAAATAAGCCGTCTTTTTGCTCGAACCGCTGGAAAGAATTCTTCAAAAATTTCCGCCTCATCTTTTACCTGGAAAAGTTGCATCACAAATAGGCGTCAATTTACAGAAGCATACAAAACATTCACAATATTTTATGCCATTAGAACCCGCATCACCTCTTCTGGTCTTCTATTTGAAGCTTGTGCCCATACTAACTCTGAGGTGCTGCAAAAAGAAGGAAAGCATGGTGAATGTTGACTCTTAAGTATTTGCCGGAAAATAAAAAGCCATGTTCGGTCATTTATCCATTTGATTGTGCTTTCTTTCTTTGTTTTTTTTTTTTTTTTTTTTTTTTGGGGGGGGGGGGTTAGAAGAAAAACGAAATTATCAATTAGAAGAAATGTCATCTCATTTAAATTGCAGTAGGTGTACAGACCTGATATCTTGGAGCCTCGGTGGTCCATGATTTAATTCTTTGTGCCAGGGTACCATATCAAATGCAAGAAGTTTACGTTTCTTTGGTATTGAAACAGCCAAGTTCTGAGGAGTGACATCTGAAGGCAACAAACAATTGCTTTTCAATTGTTTACAGGTTACAGAGGTGGCAGCTGTAGGACATAAGCCGCTTCCTTGACTAGCACTAGCCAAATTTACTTGCATAATCAGACTATTTTCCTGCAAGTTTCGAGTCATTTCAGGGAATGACTTAGCAGCACTAACCGCAAGTTTTGGATCATACATTGATAACATCTGTCCATTCTTCGATGTCCCATAATGCTTAAACCAGGATGGAGCCATTTGCAAACTGACCTGCGACTGATATGTCATGTTGGAAGATATATTACTGCCAGCGGGACTTTGCATATCATTTTGGCAAAACATATCAATCTGTTGGCGATTCTGATGGTAAGCTGTAGACAACGTTTTGCCTGATTGATCTCCTTGGGCCTCTTGTGAGCCGTTCCATCGGGTATTGCCCCCAGACTGAAATGCACCAAGCTGTGATATTGCATTCAGGTCGCCTTTTGCTCTATCTTTGACTCCTGCCTTCCCACTCATGAGAAGCTCCCTTGCATTGGCAATTAACGGCTGATAATTATCATATTTAGGTGGGAAACTCTTAGCACCATCAGTTTCAGCATTCCTTGCAGAATGCAATTGATGAAGAAGAGAGTAATTGTGACTCCAAGAATTCCGAAAGGCTCCAATGTCCCTAGAAGGAAAAGTAGATATTTCCTTGTCTCTCCCCTCTGCTTGATTAGAAGGTTGCAGCTGTGTATTATTCATCAATGAACCAGATCCAACAGGATCTGCTTCCATGTGGTGCTTTCTCATATATTCTTGCTTGTGAGTACTTCTGCTTGCTAGTATTGAGTCGTGCATGTCAGTTGAGCCCCTATCCAGTTGTTGTCCGCTACACTCTGATTTCCCGGAATGTGTACCCAATTCTTGTACATTAAATTCATGTTGGAAACAGTTCTCATTGGACTGCTCATTTGCAGCCCCTGGGCCAGCACCTAGACTGCTAGACGCTGAATCAGGAGATCGAAACAAATTGGAGGAGAATTTGAAAGATTTCATGGAAGCTGCATGCTGCTGAGTGGCCATATCTGGCCATGGGGTAGGTAGCCCGACGGGAAATCCTGCATGCTGCAGCATATCTGATGTCAAAGAGGGTTGAGTTACCGGCTCATGCTCCAGAAGTGGGAATTCTGGACCGTTTGAGTGGGTTATTTTCTGTTCAGGATTCTCTTGAGAGGACGCAGCGCCGTATGCCGGGAATTCAGTAGCCATGTGAGTTGGAGCTGGTGGAGGTGGCTGTTGATTTTTAATGTAATCATTCAGATTGTGACTAGAAACAGCTGTTGCTCTTGAGTTTCCCTGCATAAGAAGTAAAAGTTCCTACTCAGGATAAACGGAATTTACATTCATTACTGAGAAGCATCCTAGAAATATGATATCTCCATCTTGGAGGACCTTATAAACTCATTTTTGCATGACAAAATAGTTGTTTTACCCACCGTCGACAAGGGCGGGAAAAATGAGTACGACTTTGGAGTCCCAGGATCCACAGGCCCCAGTCTAAAGCCAAAATCCGGTGACATGGAAGTGTTGCATGGTTTAGCAAAAGATGCAACAGTAGTCTCAGTTAATTGCAAGTCTCCGGGAATAGAGACTCTCGAGTTCAACTGCATTGCATGTGTTTGATCATCATCCTTGTTAAGTAGCTCAAGCATACTCTCACTGCAAGTAATCATCAAATTCCCAACAGAAGGATTATTCAAATGTATATTGGAGGAAAAGAAGCAGAAAAACGGGTAAAAGCAGAAATAACATAAAGAAATAAAATGTTACCAACCCAAAAGAAGATGTTAATATAATCGATTTTTTTCACATGATCCGATGTTTTTCTGCCGTTACACTTACAAGTAGCATATAAATTTCAACATCTTGCAGATAATGACTACCTCGGAGCAATTGTGCTTTCACCATGACAATCTGAAGAAGCACCTAATAGAGTTGACACAGCTTCCACATTTTTTCCAGGAGCCATATTCTCTGGTTCTACTGAAAACCTGCGAACATTCAGCTGGTTCACCTGTAAGCAGGGAATAATAGGATTGCCAATTACTGACCTTTCAGCGAAGAAAAGAATTCTCCAATAAAGAGAACTTAATCTACGATTATGTATTATGGTTTCATCGAGAGTTTATTTTAGTTTCAGAAACATCTTAACCTAGAACCCTATTAGACATTTTTTTACCATTCCCACTAAACCATTTAGATGCACTTTTCAAGAAAACATAGCATTCAGTTCATATAGGAACCTTTCAGAATTAATGAATAAGAAAAAGAGAAATGTATCAGGGAGAAAGTATTTTTCAATTAACCTGATCATATGGCTTCTGACTACCACCAGGCACATGATGTGATGTATTTCCCTGAAGCCAAAAAGTGCCCCCAAATTCATGACCTGCGTAAGTGTTAAACCCTCCTGTGGAACTCCTCTGTTGAGAGTTATAATCAGTCAACTGGCTAGTATTTCCTGGGGACTGCTGGGTGGTGGCACGAGAAGACTCAGAGAGATATTCCTCTTTCTGTTTAAGATATTGGTGGCCTGATTGCTGAAAATTAGGGAAGCTACAGTTCATATTGTTATTCTGGATGAAATGATCAGGCTTTGAACTTGGGGAGGTGGCATTTTGCAGGTTTCTATCAACCCAATTATTTTGCAGCTTTTCACTATCAATGAAATTCGGGGGCTGATTGTCATTTAGTGGTTCTGGATTCTGGAAGCTCAGTCCACTCCACTCTTCTTGTATCCCTGTGTCACTGCTAGAAGTTTCTGCCACGGCAGACTGCATTAGAGCACTCCAGCTACCACTTTGTATAGAAGGCAATGCATCCATGTGAGATGTGTGTTCCACTGTAATTTCAAATCCTCCTGTGCTCATTTTGCTATTTCTGCTGAATGATGATTCCCAGCTGTTGTCGTCGGTATTGTACAAGATTTTCTGTTCCAATGGATCAAGAGAAGCAGTATTCTGTGAAAGGCTAAGATTCGACGTTTTCCCTGGGGAAAGTCCATTCCAACCAGCATCTTCATGCCTCCCCTCAGAATCCAAAAGTGATTCATCTCTCTGCATCTTAATTCCTTGAGGGGTGTAGCTCCCAGATGAAACTGCACTATTGAAACCGCCTATTGGAACTTGACCAAACAAATTCTTCTCTTGATTGGATTGTAATGAATTACCAGGCATGCCAATCTGGTCGGAAGAGAAATTGCATTGTTGACTCGTGAATGGCTGCATGGCAGCCATTCCTAAAGGGCTATTATTGTTCTTCGTAAGCAGATCAACAGAAAGACTAGATGGCCCTTGGAACTGAGAATATTGATTTAAATTCTTTTCATTGTTTAGAGCATGAGTTCCATACAAAGATATGTCAAACTGTGGCTGCACAGGATTATGACTTTGTGAAAGAACTAATCCATTGGGTGCATCATGTTGCATCATTTGCATATTACCAACCATAAACATCTGGGAGGAGTCCTGTACAGGTGTTCCATTAATTGCAGGTGGAAACTGACCCCCTGAAGCTTGTCTTAATGATGACAGTTGATTTACATAATTCTGGTTTCTGGTATCACCTAAATCCTGGAGCTGCTGTCGCCGCTGCAGTTCCTGCAGCTGCTTAAACATAATCTGGCGCTGCAACATTTGTATGTTGATGAACTTTGACTGCTTTGATTGAGTTTGGTGCACCTACAGCACCAAAAGAGCATATGTCAAGACAAACAGAGGCTGCACCAATGGACGACATTTGCCCAAAAGAAACGATTATAACCTAGATCCAAACCGAAACAGTATTCTGAAGCTAAATTGCAATACATGCAGAGACAGAGTAAGAAGATTTGCATTAGAAATTACAGAAAGAATGAACCTCACATACAGATGAGCAAAGTCGAAAAGTACCACATGCTAAAAACAAAAACCCAATTACTCATATAGATTAAACAAATTATAAGATCTTAGTACCTTCCCGTACCCAAAGTTTCACACATTAAGGCACAACTACGAGAAAACCAGAAGCATAATTATTTCTGTCACATCCACATTGACATGCAACATAACTTCAGCCAACAGATCAAATTTTCAGACATGCTAAGCCACACTACATCAATCGTGTATGCCCTCGTGAGCTTTAAATCCCAAAGCAGCATAAGTAAAGCTTTTAGTAACTGACGAAACAGAATTGTGATCTTCAAAATCTTAATTTCCTCACTAGAAATGTGTCACTAACCAAGACAGCAAGACAACTAATATATGAAAACCAGTGAAACTACATGGTAACAGACTGGGAATCTGGTAATTCCCTGAAACTAACCCAAAAAGTTAAGAGTTAGAGGACACTTGATTCCCAAAAGAAGGCCCTAGTTAACCACTACAAAGCTAAAACCACTAAGAAAAAATAAAAAAACTATTTACCATTGCCACCATAAAAGTTTTAACTAAACCAGTTCTAATTTTTTTCTCAAAAGCAATTTACAAGCACATAAATCGTCCATAGCAAGAATTTGAGGGGAAATCCAAAACCCCACGAATCAAAAAACCCTAAAAAGACTTGTGCATGTTACCAAACTCTACACAAATTCCTCAAAACCACAAACAAAACCCTCAGAAGAATTCACTAAAACCCCCATTTCGACCAAATTAAGACCAAAGCACATACAATCACAGCTCAAATTACAGATACTACAACTCCAACACTCAAGCAAGCTAAAGGAGCTTCAATCTTGAGCAACGTACAAGCAAGAACAGCTGCAAAAACTCCAACTTTCAGTGTTTAGAGCGTGATCTGAGTTAAATAATTGAGAGCGGTTAAGTGTGCTTGTGTGTAACTAAAAAAAAAAAAAACACTTTCTTTGGACTTACTTCCGGTAATTCATGAAATGGAGATCAATTACAGCAATTTTCCTCCAGCTCTCATCACATTTGCTTCAGCTTTCTCTCTCTACACCCAAACACACACACATAAGTACGTGTATTGTATGTATCTATAGGTCGTCCACTGTTCACTGCTTACTTTCTCTCTCTAAACAGTGAGAGGGATGGTTTTTTGTCTTTCAGACAACTTACTCACTTATTAAAATCCCTTTTCTTTAAAAAATAAATAAATAAATAAAAACTCTTTTAAGTAAAAATTACACTCCATCTAGGTTCGGGTCCGAGCCTCAGGTTACGACTGAGCCCCGTCTTCCCGAACCGAGGAAACTCCCTCGTGTGATGATGTGTACGGTGGAGAAGAAATAACAACCGTCGGTCGAGATATTTAAAATAATCTGACGGTGTAGATTGATGGGGAGACGCCTAGGGGCATGCGGGTATGGACAATTGGATAGGTGTGAAAAGGAGAAAAATAGGGCTGCGCTGTGGGTGACGCTCTCAAGTTCAGCGCGTGTTCCACGCTCTCGCTTTTTTCAGATGGCTTTTTGGATAATTTTTCTTTAGAAAAAAATTAATTAGTAGGTGGAGAGTTTTTTTTTTTTTCTTTAAATGTTATTTGCAGCCTTTTTCATCTGTTTTTTTTTCCCGCCGCCGTTTTTAGCTGTTAACGTTGGTGTAATTATTATAGGATATTTTTTATTTAGGTGTAATAAATATAAATTTAAATTCATAATTTCAAATTTATTCATCAATTTTAATTTTAATTATTAGGTTAAAATATTGATTTTTTTCAATATTATGTATATTAAAGTATATATTAATTATATTATGTGTAATATATCTGACCATCTAATCATATTATCAAAATTACATAAATAATTCAGTGAAAATGTGGATAATTTTAATTATGTAGTTTGATTTGTTCAAACTTCATTTAAATTTTAAAAAAAAATAATTATTCTATCAAACCTATTTTATTAAATAAATAAAACTATGTTTTTAAAATTTTTAAAGATTAATTACACTTAAACCCCTTAAAAATATAAAATTTTATTTTTTTAAAAAAGTTTTGAAATTACACTTAAAAATTTATTGTTTACACATGATCCTTTTTGTTAGAATTTGGACAAAAAATATTGACGATAAAAAAATTGTATAAATTTTTTATTTTATTCCTCTTTTAAATTTTTTTTATATAATAATTTTGTATTTATAAAAGAAAATTATAACGATGTATACTTCACTCCATATATATATTATATTTATCTATTTATAAGTATAAAAATATATATAGAAATATTAAATAAGGGGCAAAAGCTTTTTATATCAGCATTTTCCGTCCAAACCCTAACGGAAGGGAGTTACTCATGTTTCAATCAAGATTTTCTAAAAGGGTATAAGTATAATTTCAAAAAAAATTATAATTTAACAATTTCAAATGGGGGCTAAGTGTAATTAACTCAAATTCGACAATTTCAATCAGAGCAATTATAGTAATCGTCATTATTTTCTTGAAAATTATAAGAAGCACTAAATTCGAACATACATGTTCAATTTTATAACTTGTAAATTATAATCTATTTGTTTTTGCGCCTCATCGTTTTTTTAAATAATTCAATCACATAATAAATGTGAAAGTATTATTATTATTTTTTTACATAATTGAGAAGTTAAGATCATCAAGGTCATGGCTTCCTGTCAATTATTGATCTATCAAAATGGAAATTTGTTACGTCTTAAATAGCATCATCACAATTATTTCCAGGGAGAGAGTTACAACCTATTTGTTTATATTTTCCATTTTAATTTTTAATTTTTGAAACAGTATTTTAACTGAAATTTGTTTATTTTATTTATATTTTTGTTAAAAATATATCGATTTGACACCATAATATAATATAAAACATAATGTTAAACATATTTTTATTTTCATACGAAAATTTATATTAATTGAAAACACATATTTTTGACTGAAAGTATGTGTTTTTTAATATCATAAATATGTGAAAACAAGTATCATAAATCTCAATCGTTCACAACTATAATAATTAATATGCCAATATTCAATATCAAGTATTTATAATTAACTAAAAATTAATATTAAAATAAATAACATTCACGTATTAGTGAAATACGAACACAAGACCATATGGTCACGGAATATGTTTCAAGACACAAAAAGATTAATGAAATGGGCATAAGCAAGAAAGAATTTTAATATAATTATTGTGCTAATAATTGGATTGGATTGAAGCCCAAATTCAGTGCTGGGCTGGACTTCTATCTAAGACTGGTTTTATTCATAAATTCTCCACAAGACTATTAAAGTTGAACCAATTTAATTACACAGCATCAACTCATAATTGATTGTTAGCATTT
This sequence comes from Sesamum indicum, assembly GCF_000512975.1. NCBI lineage: Eukaryota > Viridiplantae > Streptophyta > Magnoliopsida > Lamiales > Pedaliaceae > Sesamum > Sesamum indicum. The sequence goes on from NC_026152.1 coordinate 3,395,029, forward strand.
TAAATATTTGAATCAGTATGAAAGTTTACTTGTATTTATTTTCTATAATAAAAGTTTCAATAGTTTTCGTCCCAATCAATACTCCTGAAATCATAAATTACTTATACAGGTACTTATAGATTACCCACTAATGTAATTCCTCACATCAGTAGACGAAATCAAACACACAAATTTATGATAGAAAGTAACATATTCTCACCAATTGAGCTAACATGCATTCAATTAGGGTTGGAAAAAAAAAACATTAAACTACTCGATACCTCATGAAAATATATCGATAAAAACTCGTTTAGACTCAATTCATTAAACGTAGCAATAAGTTCAAGCTCGGTTTAACTTCAAATCGATTAGTGAAAAAAATATCAAATAAGCTTGTATTCGATTTGTGTAAGTTTGTCTGAATTATAAACGAATCGGTATTATTTTTAAATTCGATAATAATTTAAATAAATTCGTATAATGATGCATTGAATTGGAGTAGAAATAAGGTGGTGCACATTTTGATTGTGATGTATAGATTTGTTTCCAAGAATATGTTGAAGAATGGAAGTGATAGGGTTTTTGTCACTTTTTCCACACCCCTACTTAACAAAGGGGTTACTAAAATTACCTATCTTTTTTGTTCCTTTTTTTCTCTAACCTTTAGAAGGGGAAAAGTTTGTTGGGTTATGACAAAATTGGAAGGGGTCACATGGCATCCCACTCAATATTTAGAAGGTTGCAATTAAGTGGGCACAGAATTTGAGGGCTTCACTAAAAATTAAAATGAAAAACATGAGACAATATTATTACATGATTTTTTCAAGTAAATATGAAGTTTTTCTTTTTAAATTTATAACATGTTGTAAAGATGTTGCTTATGTGTTGTAGTAGAAATGTAGAAAATTGAGAAAGATTGAGGTAAGAATGATTCTTTTGTTTTTGAGAGAGAATTGTTGTACATCGAACGGACATGAACAGCAAATGGGGATGTAGCTCAAATGGTAGAGCGCTCGCTTTGCATGCGAGAGGCACGGGGTTCGATCCCCCGCATCTCCAATTTTTCCCCCAATTAAACAGATTTTTTGGGCCTGCAGATTTTGGGCTTCTTGGGTCTACTCTTGCGCTTGAAATTATTCAAAAGAATAGAAATGAGAAGATATTCTTTTTCTTCTATTTTTTTCTTTTTAAATATAGTTATAATTTTTTCTCATTCTTGCACCAAAAACGAGATTATGTTGTCTTAAGAATATTTGTATCGATATAGAAATGGGAGAGGGAAGGATAGGATAGGAATCATAGGATGAAAATTTCAATGAATTTATTACCTCATATTTGCTGTCCAAATAGAGAAAAAGGAAAATCAGATCAAAGTCTTGAGCAACACACTCAAATGTGACAATTATGACTGAAGTGTGTGTAATGTGTTGTTAAAGAAATTTGTCACATAATTTAATAGTACCCTGAAAAGGCAATGAATACATACATTCCTAACATGGAAACCACATGTTCAGTAAAACAAAGAGTATTCAACATAAGATGCTCAATCAACCTTATTTCTTTCTGCACCTATTACAACACATCACATATGCTTCTTCTCGTTTTTGTCAAACTATGGATGACAACCCACCTTACTTCTTTCTACATAGCTGAATATGGTATCTTTACAGCCATCATCGGGGCTAGCCATGGCCGTTGTGGATCTGGGTCGATGAAACTATGACCGAGAAACTGCTCAGCTTCTTCATCTATCAGCTCTCTGGCCCATGTCACTCGTTTTGACGGGCAACTACCTGGTCCATAGCACCTGCAATCAATTCAAGCTTCTTAGAAAACCACAAAAACAGACTACCAAAAGAGGAGGGAGGGAGAGAGAGGTTCAAATTGCAAAAATTATGTGGCACAACATCAGGGTATAATCTGCATCTTTACCTATCTTCCAATGCCTGAAATTATGTGAACAAGTTGATAGAGGTGGATTGTCGAACTAGAACGTTACTCCACTATAACCTGTGGCGTTCAAGTTGTTCGAAGTGTATATTTCTTTGTTTACACTAGATATTCTTGAGAAGAATAAGTTTGTATCTTCTTATGATTTCATTTGTCGTGTCTCTTTGAATTTGATATTGAAAGCTCTTAGGTGGACTAGGTTCCAGGAAACTTACTGGTACTCATAAAAGCAAGCGGTTCGTTCATTCTCGGTCTTTTCCCAGTTATTCCAACCAACTTTTCTAATACAAGCATCCATGTATGTATAGGCAAAGACCACCCTCCCAAAGGGTCCCCATGGTCGTCCAAGATACATGTATTCTGTTCCTCCGTTGCCAGTAATCACACATCTGCATACACAGCAAAAAGGCCATTACTGAACAAGTTAAGAGGATATTTACAGCATGAAGTGGCTGCTTTTGCTGCAAGAGTTTGGCAGTAACTACGACGCAAACAAGAATCACAAGGAAACCCAGATTATATCTTTCTGCCATCATGAGCTCCATGACTCATTTCAAAAGCACCATATAAATTACGTTTTTTAGTATTGTGGGGACAGTCAGGTATGCTAAGTTCTCTAATCAATGAGCACATTCATTTCATAGCTCAAGGGGCAAGCAATCACAGACCTCAAGAACACGTATCCAGTTGACTCTTGAGAAGATTTTCTGCTTTGCGCAGTTACAAATCCAGTGGATTTGCAGTGGATATGACAATGCTCCAAAAGGGCAGTGCTATTACCAAAAATGAAGTCTACACTTCCTTCAACGTAGCAATCTCGTAGATATTGCTTCCCATAGTGCAAATATAGTGTATCCTGCATAAGAATCAATTTTGATGAAGAAAAGAACGTGTCATAGGTAAACTAGCAGAACTCCCGTCACCTACATACTTCTACTTTTATTTCCCCTCAATTAAAATTTAACACCAATTTTAGTCTCCCCGACAAAGGACCCCAAAGAACTATAGCAGTCTCACAATGATACAAGTTGCAATTCAAAGATCAAGTACACTGTTTAAAGCTACTCAAGCCAATAAACTTGCTTCATACAATGAGCAAGAGCACCTCTATAATTCATAATCCTCATAATCCACTCTCCACATTTCCGTCATGCCAAAGATTCATTCGTCTCAAGGTCTCAATCGTTAAAAGTCTATGGGTCGGTCTTACAAGTATAACAATCAAAACAATTGCAAGAACTACAAATTCTGCTCCCACATAACATAATAACTTTCCCTTTTCACATTCTCCTCTAACAATCAGCACAATTCACCCAAAACAACTAAGAATGGCAGAATTCAATCTGCAGACCTGCCATCCAAGAAACCTGCAATTGTAAAACGCGCAACGATCAGCCGTCACCCTAAGCGCCACAGCCTGGCCCGACCCCTATACACAATGTAAAAATTTCTTACATTAGCAAACTTATCACTGCCAATTTTAGCTTGAGAGCTCAAAGCTAAAACTCATCAACAAAGATCCAAATTTCATAATACTGGAAATGCGCACCTATTGATATAAAAAACTGACATTTTTATACTAACAGAGACCCCCCATTTCAAGTTGGGAAAGCTAACTATTAAGGTAGAAAAAATGATTAAAAAAAAAAGGCAAAGAGGAAATTTGACCTGTGGGGCAAAGTTTTCAAAAGTAATGTTCTCAGCGATGAAATCCTCCCCCTCAACAATAACAGTCCCGCAACCAAACGTCCCAGTCCCAATGACACGCGCCGACTGGTGGTGCTCGATTTTGGCGGAGGTGTTGTTCCACGATAAAACCGTATCCTCGGGGCTTAGTCCGGCGAGTGTGATGAGGTTTTTGGTCTTAGGAACGTACACCGGCTGCCTGTAAACTCCGGGAGCCACACGAATGACAACGCGGCACTTGTTGCCCAGCGGCACCACATCAATGGCTTCTTGCACCGTGGTGTAGTCGGCGGTGCCGTCCTGCGCCACCGTAATTATATTGGAGGCCATGTGCAGTGGGCGGGGCGGGATTGATATTGCGCGTGATACCGTGGGAGAAAGAGAGAGAACGGGAGTGAAGTAAAGAATCTGGGGAAACACGAACTCGCTTTCTTCTATGTTGGTGTTGGATGATTGATTGTGGATGCTTAGAGCATCAGACTCAGACTCAGTCTCAGACTCATACAGTTGATCGAAAAATAACTCATAATAATAATGTTCCATGTTTTATTATTACTGTCAGAAAATTGGTTTTCTTTTCCTTTTTTGACAGGATTGGAACAAAAGGATAAAATCAGGTGGGATTTTAATTTAATATTTTTAAATTTGTTTTACATTCACAAAATAAAAAAATAACAATTGAATTATTTATACTAATATGTACTGTATAAAAAAGAAAGGCATTCCATCCTCACAAATTACGGTTAATGACATCACGACACTAATTTTTTATAAAGTAAAAAATGCCCTTCAATTAATATTATAACTAACTTATTTAATTTTTTAATTTTTATTTTAATTTATAAATTAGTTTTCTTTTTTTAAAATTTAATAGATTTATATATTTTACTTTTATATAATATATTTTGGAGTAAATTACAACAACCTCCTCTTAGGTTTCGCATAATTACGAGTACCCCCTCATTGTTTGAAGAATTACCAAATATCTCCCTAATTTTAACAGTTGTCTAACAATTAGCTCAATCCATTAGATTACCATCCATTTTTTATGATAAACTGACCAAAATGCCTTGCGTATTAAAAATTTTAATTTTATTTATTTTTTTATGGATTAAGTGGATAATTTTTTTTATAATTTTTAAAAAATTTTCATCCATTCTGTTCGATTTTTTATAAGTTTTTAATTTTTTTAAAAAATAAAAAATACAATAAGCGCAAAATTGACAATTTCATACTTCCATTCAAGGATTACATAATTTCATCAACCATCAGTGAGGTATTTATAGTTTTTTCAAATAACAAGGAATATACGTAATTATATCAAACCTCAGGAAAGATCATTGTAATTTAAAATATATTTTAAATTATTTGCAAGCAAAAAAGGCGTACCACAATAACTAGTATTAAAAAAAAAAAATCAACTCGCACTCACAATCGGTCATTTATGACATTGCAAAACCAAATTTTAAAAATATAAATTATACCCTTGAATATTTATGACTTATACTTATTTCAAACGATTCATGTGATATTTTAATTGCTATTATACTATCATATTTATCCACTAATTTTAGTGACTTGCTCCACCTTTTCTTATTTTTGTTTGAAAATGAACGTCATATCTATCAGGTTATGTGCGTGCAAGTATTAGGGATGATGCGCTTAGCTACTATTTTATACATCGCTAAAGCACCCTTTATAAGTGAGGTGTTCAATGGACGAGTACATTAGATATAGAGAGTAGGGTCTCCATCTAAATCAGCAGCTTTCGGATCCGATTAATCCAAGGGTGATGTGAGCCCCAAACAGAAGACATCTTGAGGCTGACTCAAATCCACCTCCTTTTCTTATCAATCAATATTAGGCTTATTTACAACTTATTAAAAAAACAAAAATCTTGAAAAATAATAATAAAAGAAAAGGTTGGAGGTTGAGAAGATTTTGGCAATAGGGGGGGTGGCAAGTACAATGATGAAAGCATTAAATTCCGTCATGTCCAGAGGCCAAGTTGAATTGTGATTTAAATGAAATTAATTTTTTTGCTATTATAATGTTTGATTTTTTCAAGAACACTATAGTTATGGATATATATATATATATATGCAATTTACAATGAATTATTGAAACGAGATAAAATTGGAAAACCATTAGGTTGTATGCTGCATGTGCGTGTGACAAGTTAGCAAGAGACAGTGGGTGCTGATTCTCAACGTAGAGCTGCGTGCACCAAGTGGGAGTTGGGGTAACTAACTACAAAGCAAGTAAATACAAGAGAAAGAGAGAACTGTGGGGACTCGGGGGCATAATGGCACTCAGACAGTGACGCTTCTAGGCAGCCAACTTTGATTCAAAACGACTACAATTCTGATTGACAGAATGTAGACCAAGTCCTCTTGCACAATTTAGTTTACTTCTTCTTGCTCTTGTTCGAACCATTATATAAGAGAATGTTCGGAAAATATGACTACACAATAAACCACCAAGACTCTCCAGAAACAAGATTTCAGACAGTACCCTAGGAAAGCAGCTTCTCTCTTTTCTATTAAGTTTCAGGCCAGTAAGAATAGTTAGAACTCGAATAGGAGAGAGATTTTCTTGTTTCATAGCTAAGCAAGTATGAAGTTTGGTAAGGAATTAACTTCTCAAATGGTGCAAGAATGGCAGGGAGCATACATGGACTACAGCCATCTCAAGAAGCTGCTGAAAGAGATCATGAGATTTCGACTGCAGAATGCACCTCAGTTTTCGAGCCGAAAGGGCTTCCTGACAAGGAGGCTAACCATGTACAGGGCGTTTAGTGGGCTAACAGGCCGAGACAACCATGTTAGGAGCTCATCAAAAGAGAATGAGGATGAAGTGATATTAGTGGGTCCAGTACAGCAAGAGGGCTCTGAAAATTATTATCAGACTACGTTTCTGAGGTCGTCCGAGGAAGGAGGAGGGGATGAGGTTGTGTTCTTTGAGAAACTTGATCATGAGCTCAACAAAGTGCTGAGGTTTTATAAGGCTAAGGTTGAAGAAGTGAAAGTTGAGGCCGAGGAACTGAGCAAACAGATGGATGCACTAATTGCGTTGAGGATAAAAGTGCATAAGCCTTATGTGGAACAGAAATTTGCTCCAGCAGTTAAGGTCGGGAGTTCAGCTCCTGCAACAGACATTGCATCGGCAAGTGGAGAAAGCCGTGGTACGTTTTTGGCGTTGAGATTTTCATATATTGTAAGCCAAGATAGCTGATGAACTAAGACAAATGTCTTTGCAACTTCGGGTGTGCTGTTGTTAATTCTGTTTTCTGCTTACACAGAAATGGATGTAATTGAAGAAGTTGAAACGGGCAGCGATGGATCTTCTGGAGATGAACAGATCAGAGCTTCGAAGGACAAGAAGGATATTAAAGGTTTTAGGCCTGCTCCTGTTGAAGTTTTGGATCATGTAAAGATCAATGTTGCTCCTGACACTCCCATCTCGACTTTAAGAAATGTTATCATTTCTTCAAAATCTGATCTATCGTTCAGCAAGGAGGAGCTAAGAAAAGCGGAAGAGAAATTGGGACGGGCTTTCGTTGAATTTTACCAAAAACTTCGACTTCTTAAAAGCTACTGGTAACAACTCTTACCCCATTGCAGAAGCATACATCTACATGTGATTTTAGTATGACTAACATAGATCTGCACTGCATAAATTTGCCAGTTTCTTGAATATGCTTGCTTTCTCCAAGATTATGAAGAAATACGACAAGGTATTGCAGTCTCCCCTTCAATCAAGAAGTAGTTTTGCTATCATCTTCTTTCTCCCTCTGGTCTCTCAAATTCTTGACTTATTGTGCAGATCACTTCAAGAAATGCTTCTAAATCTTACTTAGAGATGATTGACACATCTTATCTTGGCAGCTGCGACGAGGTTTCAACTGTAAAACAAGCTATTCAATGTTTGGGTTTTCACATAGAACCGGCCATAATTTTTTCTTTTCTGTTTTGCCAGGTTAACAAACTCATCGAAAGACTTGAGGCCACATTCATTAAACACTTCACAAACGGCAACCGTGGGAGAGGAATGAAATCTTTGAGACCAAGAGATAAAAAGGAGAGGCACCTGACAACATTTTTCCTTGGTAAGCTTGTTCAGAACGAATTAGTTCCTGTTTCATTTCCATATACTCGGTATTGATCTTTAGCTCTCCTTGAATAATTTCTGAGAAAAGAATATAAGCATTTTCTCTGTTCTGATATTAGTATAGTAAGTCATTAGCTCAGTGAATTCCTTCCTTTCACCTGCAGGACTATTCACTGGTTGCTCAACAGCACTGGTCGCGGGTATCATTGTCTCAATACATGCACGGAATCTTCTTAATCATGAGGGACGACAGCAGTATATGGACAATATATTTCCACTCTATAGGTATCCTTTTTGCGTCAATAACTCTCAACTGATCCAAAAAAATTTTGCTTTCATTCTGCTGAAGTATGTGATCATGACTTGATAACAATCCTTTCTGCAGCTTGTTCGCATACATTTTCCTACACATGCTCATGTATGGGGCAAACACATACTTCTGGAGGCGATTCCAGGTGAACTACCCGTTTATTTTTGGATTTAAACCAGGAACAGAAATGGGCTTCAGAGAAATCTTCCTTCTTGCATCCGGGCTCTCGGTACTTGCATTGGCTGCCGTACTCTCTAACTTGGACATGGAAATGGACCCTGAAACAAAAAGTTTTCAGACCTTAACTGAACTTGTTCCACTAGGACTAGTTACCGTAAGTCTAAATTCGTTCTCCTCTTATATTTTGCAGTATCTTTTACCATATCTGATGAATGCTAACTCTCGAATGTTTGATTTCAAGGTTTTGCTTCTTATAAGCATCTGTCCTTTCAACATCCTATATCGTTCAAGTCGTTTCTTTCTTGTTCGTTGCGCATGGCGCTGTATTTGTGCCCCTCTTTACAAGGTAAGCAAATCTTACAACAGCAGAAACACATAAAAGACGAATCTAAAAGGGAACTATTACCTAATCAGAATCTGTCTTTGGCTGCCTTTGTAGGTTACGTTCTCCGATTTCTTCTTGGCAGATCAGCTAACAAGCCAGGTGTGAAGCTGTCCTATTTATAATTGAATATAATTACAATGAATCAAGTGAAAAAAAATGCACTAACATTCTTGTTTGCATGTGTTTCAGGTTCAGGCTTTCAGAAGTTTGCTGTTTTACATCTGCTACTATGGATGGGGTGACTTCAGAAGGAGATCAAACAAGTGCCTTCAAAGCAATACTTACGAAATTCTCTATATAGTTGTTGTGATCATTCCATTCTGGTCGCGCGTCCTTCAGGTAACCTTAATTAATCTTGTGTGAAATCTTCTCTCTGTCCCGATGGGAACCTAACCTTTGTTGCTCGAACAAATCCAGTGCCTTCGCCGCCTGTTAGAGGAGAAAAAGCCCATGCAAGGGCTTAACGGCCTAAAATATTTCTCAACAGTAGTGGCACTTGTCCTTAGGACAATATATGATCTCAGGAGACAAACGTTTTGGAGAATCATGGCAGCAACAAGCTCAGGAGTTACCACAGTATACAACACGTACTGGGATATAGTTATAGATTGGGGTCTTCTGCAAAAGAATGCCAAAAACCGTTGGCTGAGGGATAAGCTTCTGATATCAAACAAAGCTGTGTACTTTGTGGCTATAGTGAGTATTGACTCTTAATGTTTTTTTTTTCCATCAAATATGCAGATTCTTGTGGCTCTACGAGCATTAACAATGAAAACTCGACTTCTAATTGCAGGTATTGAACGTACTTCTCAGACTAGTTTGGATGCAGTTGATTCTTGGTTTTGAAGCACCATTTCTCCACAGGAAAGCAATGGTTGCCCTTGTTGCCTGTTTGGAGATACTTCGCCGTGGAATTTGGAACTTCTTCAGGTAAGATCCTTGTTCTCAACGGGACTGCAAATCGTAGGAAAATTAATGTCAGAACCTGAGTGAATTATCTATCAAGTTGTTTCTGGAACCAGGCTTGAATTTTTCTCGTAACAACATTTACATTGAACTTGTGCAGGTTGGAAAATGAGCACTTCAACAACGTTGAAAGTTATCGAGCGTTCAAGACAGTACCGCTGCCATTTTACTATGAAGATGAAAAGATCATGTGAGCACACACAAAGGTGCACATTTTACAATACAGATATCAACACAAGAGACCCTAGATTATCTGGCTTCTTCTTCTTTTCTTTGTCTTTCTTTTTTTTTTTTTTTTTTTTTTTTTTTTTTTTTTAATTTTTTTTTTTTTTTTTTTTTTTTTTTTTTTTTTTTTTTTTTTTTTTTTTTTTTTTTTTTTGCATTTTTTCAAATTTCCTGTTGGTAAGAATGATCAATGTACAACTCTCCAAAAAAAGAAAAAAAAAAAGAGTTATCAATGTACAGGTAAATGCTACTTGACGTGAATTGAAAAAGAGCATTTCCGAAAATGAGACTGATTCAAGAACTGCAACCACTTTCCCCAGTTCTTTTTGGCATCAGACATTAGTATACTAAGGAACCAAGCAAGCACAACAAGAAAGAAAGTAAAAGACAATATAAAGTTAACAGGCGAGACGATAGCAAATACCACAGTTTACCATCCACAAAATTACCAAATCAGAAACTCTCATTCATCAAAGTTATTGTGTATATCCATGTGGGTTATATTAGATCAATTATACATCGAAGGAAAAAGAAAATTTATGATTTGTGTTACATCTGTTGGTAGCTTATTACACACCATATCGTACAACATTCTTATTTTTAGCTGCCACATAAGCAAACAGTAGATATGCGAGAGGAAGGACCAATAGCTAAACAAAAGTGTAGTTAGTTCACTTGGGGGAATGAACATCTTCATTTGCATCATCTCCTTTATGCAAGGTTGTGAAAGAGTCAGAAGGTGAGTTTTCTGCTGTTACTGCACCTGTACTTTCAGTATCTTGGTTTCCGAAGATATAAGACAACGACATAGGATTATAGGTAGAGCTTGCCTTCTTAAGGCCCTGTATAGCTCTAATTGCAGCAAGGGTGCTCCTGTATATATCTATAGTTTCGTCCCCAAGTGACAATGTTGTCTTGGGGGGAGCATTTGATATGTCAGCATGAGTTGTTCCTGCCTGGTTCTGTTCAACAGAGGTAGACTCGACAACCTCTGCTTCCGATGGAAACAGGTCCTCAAGATTTGCCTCACACTCACGAACCAATCTCGTGAGAGGTTCAGTTGTAAAGAAGGGCTGGTGAACAGCAAGCTGAGTAAAAGGTAGACTCAACAATTCCCCTGTTCTTTTGTCATATTTCTTCAAAATCTTAATAAGACCTAATTAAAACGCAGAAAAAAATTACGGTAAACATTTCCCAGAATAAGTACGTATATAAGAAACCAAACAGAACTTAGGTGAGGTATAAAGGCAGCCTTCAACAACTAAATTCATTAAGTACGGATAGAAACAAGTGACAAGCTTCTTTACCTGCAAAGTTTAGGGAGCTGTAGTGTTTGAGAAGGATCATCTCCCCATGAATTGCAACAAAGTCCTTGCGTATTTCCATCATCTCTTCACTAAATTCGGTCTCTGAGGTAAACATCACATCATTATTTCCCCTCAGCTTTACACGCTCAATTCTTTCCTTTAGTGCCTGAGACAACGATAGCCGACACTCAAAGGCCAATTGGTAAACTTTGCTAGTCTCAAAGGATGATGCTTTCATGTAAATAACTTTAAGAAGAAAAATGCTACAGTGACATTCTTCTGTGCCTGATCTACACCTCCATACAAAAGGGAACAAAGGGAACAGAGCTCAAAACAATGCCAATTTTTCAGAGAAGCATCTAAATGCACTGGTGCTCCCTTAACATGACGCAGGTTTTTCAACTTGGGGCTATTACTAGTCCATTTCACCATGCGGCTGCTGCAAGTTTATGCTGAAGATTTCTGGTTGCCATGAAAATTTTATTAAGTCTATTAGTTGCGATATGTTCCGTATACATATAGCTCAGGTAAGACATTAACTCCTTGAAGGACAAGTCTAAATTAGACTCCACACTCTGATCATTTCATGACATTGAATCTTAAGCTGACATCTTACACACCTCCACTAGTATATTATCATTTATACTTCTAAATAAGTTTTTTCTCTTGGTGAGAGGGGAAGGGGGTGCGGAGAAGTATTGCCTTTGCAATGACTCCAGACAGTAATTATACCTAGTTCTTTTAAAAGTCCTCCATATGAAGTGCAAATATTAACTTCCAGAATTGTGGTCCAACCGGACATATGTGGTACACTAGTTCCAAAGGACTTAACACCATCTCTGGAACCAATCAGATATATACGGAAAACTAGGTTCAAAGGGCTTAGCACTGGGGAGCCCCAATGCCTCAAGAGCAAATGTTCAAAATTGACCCTTTCGGACGACTAAGGCTCTTGTGAAAAACAAAGCCCTATCAGCAATTACCTTGGGCAAATTCAAGACACTATAAATGTTCGTCAGTGTTAGCTAGTCTTATGCAAGACCATTTTCCAGTTAGAAGCATGCAGATTCCCTTAAAGCAAGTGTTTTTTGGCCATATATTCCTGAAGTGCCTCTAATTTCCAAGATAATAATCCAAACTATTATCAGTCGAACTGAATCAAAACTTCTGACAGGTTCAATCTTTAAGTTACTAATTGAATAGTTACAAATGTCGATAGTAATTTATATATTCCAAATTGGAGGGAGCTGAATATAGCCAATAGTTCATCTCTTGCACACCCTCTCTCCATCTCTACCTGAATGCAGTTCCTCTTGCTTTTGCCATTTGAGTATCATATTTCTATCTCAATAAAGTAATCAGCACGATGAAAAACAAAACAGCATAGCTCTCTCAAATAGAGGGCCTCTTTATATTGCATTTGGAAAAAGTCAGAGCTACGCGACAACCCTGGTAAGCCTTTCCAGTCAACAAAACATAACCTAGCCTTCCTACTTACATTGATATTAGTATTACTCAAAAGCAACCTTCAGCCAATATTATATAGAGACATCTGAAGCCCATCTAAAGACATGTGCCAAGTTCCAGTCAGATCAAATAAACAAATCCATGAAAATTGGAATATACCTTAGAGATTCTTTTGAACCATCCAATTTCACAAAAATTATCCTTACATATTGAGTATTATAGTTCATGTTTTTCTCACTGCTAGTCAGTCAAAGAGCTGCCACAGAGAAACTTTCTTCAGTCTCATATCATCTCAATCAATATCATCTCTAGTTATCTCCCGTCGCTTTCTCTGTGTTCCAAGTTTCAAGAGCCAAAATCAAACTTCCTCCAATTATTGTAATAAACATGTCACATCTGTAAATTGTCGATTTTACTTTTGAGTGAGGATTCATTTTGCAGGTGCAATCACTTGGTTCAGAAAAGTTCGACGGTTTCTACGTCGGTAAGAAGAGAGTGATAGTTCCATCTTGCGGAAGCAGTAATTCCAGAATCTCCCCTTCCTTGACCCCCTGATCCATCCCCAAAACAAATACATACATACAGAGATATATGCATATATATGCGTGTTTAGGTACACGTCTGCCTCTATCTCTCTCGATCTCTCTATATATATTAACATGTGTATATATATGTAAACCTCCATCATTTATGTGTGAAATAGACATTTGAATCCTGTTGATAAATAAGAAATAAAAGAAAGATAGGAGTTCTTTTTATCCATAGATTCCGTACTATGCAAAGTTTCCTACTTTGACTTACATCCAGCAAAAAATTCACATACCAAAAGGAATTAAAAACTAGGTAAATCATCAGGTCGCTCAATTTTCAACTGAATGAAGAGATCAAATCCTTCATAAATCAACCTGTAAATAAGATACCTTCCACCATAATTTCTAACCACCCTCAGTGCTTACGAGGCCTATGCATCAAATCCCATACCCCAGACAATTACCACAATCAAGAAAACTCACGGAAACAGATAGACGAGAAGTAAAAGACTGAAAAAAACCTGGAAGCGGATGACAAATTCTTCCTCCTTGTCGACGTAGAAATCGTTGAACTTTTCAAGCTCCTCGTTGAGAATCCCCACAAACCACTCATGAAGCTCAGGCAAGGAGCCCTCCGGCGGCAGGTTATGAGCAGCGGGCGCGGGAATATTCTTGAGGAGCTTCTTCAAGGGCTTGTAGGACAAATACTTGTCCCTCCATTCCGGTAGGGTTTCTTCCAAATGTATCCTGAATTCTTTCCCGAATTTCATACTACGCGTTGAAATGATGTTTGATCAGTCAGAATTGAAGGAGAAAACAACCAGAATAGAATTATAGAATAGAATAGAAAGGCAAAAAAATTCCTCAAGAAAGGCAAATGGGGTTTGAGAGTAGAATTTTGCTTTGGAATCTAAGTTGTGACAGAAATGAAAGAGGGTCATGGCCAATTCATCAGTTGCAGGATGTATGTATATATTTGTTTGTATGTATGTGTGTGTGTGTGTGTGTGTGATGTTGTCACTTGTTTGGGGTTTGGGGGAATAATTGGGGATATTCTCTCCGTCGTGTTGTCTGTTTATCACTGGCCAATGGGAATGGGAGGAAATGACAAAGAATGAAAGATATAATTACAAAGAATATCCTTTCCATGCTGCAATTTTTAGGATAACTTGGAATATAAATGATAATGAAACCGACTTCTATTATTAAATATTAATAAAGGATAATTATACCGCTACCCCATTTATGTAATTATACATAAATTTTTTATAATTTAATGAATCGCATTTAATATTATTGACGATTGTACTTTCATTTGTTGGTTAAAATTCATATTTATTTCTAATTGACATATTACAGACCTACAAGCCAATTAAATCTTTTCTTACTAAAATCTTCTTATAACAATAAAAATATGACTCCCAACATGTATTAACATATGTGAAAATGTATAAAACAATATGATAAAAAAAATTATTTCACTTGCAATCAATCATTTTTTTTCTTGTTAATATCGATAAATTTGTAAAATCTTAACTAATGAAAGAATTATTTTTTATTTTTATTAAATAAAAATAAGCATTAAAAATATTAAATATAATATTTAAAATCACATAAAAATATAGGTGGACCTATACAAAATTTGAAGAAAGAGTGGTGTGACTATCCCTATTAATAACTGTCTTTTTGTCTTCATTTTTTTGTTTTCAAGTGTCTTTGGATGACGCACTATAATTACTATTATGGGTTTGATTCCAGGAATGTGGATTTAGTCTTTTTTTTTGCAATGTTTTATAATTTAATTAATATTTGTTTTTAATTCACAATAATTGGTATGGTCGGCCCATGTTTCATTTTGGTGTATTTAATTTCAGTTGATTCTCTTGTGATGCTCAAGTCAAGTCAACTAAAAGACTTGGTGCTAACCTTTTCTGACATGCAATTTAACAGTAGTGTAAATTGTGCTTTTTCTTTTATCTTTTATAGTAAAATGCGATATAGTTCTGTAAATTTGGTCAGGCAAACTGAATGAGCGTAGGCTTGTTGAATGTGGACATTTTAGTTATTGTTGGTGTCGGTGTTCTCACCGTCTGCCAACATTTGCCGACCTAAAACAATTTAAACATTCAAGCATAAGCACAGAAAGTCGTTCTGGGATACAAAGGCAACAGATGAAAATATATCAAGGTATTATTGATGTGAGAGACAAAAGGGGGCACCATCCATTAAAAACACAAGAAAACAACACATTGATCTTAGACTATCCAATTTGTGCTCCTCCCCTCAAATACACGTTAATTTTTATCATTAAAACGGCAATAAAAGACCCATAACGACAACAAACAAAAAGACAAAAACAAAGTAACCAGCAGGTGAGGCGGCCTATATCGTCTCCAGAGCCTGAAGAATGTCAGCTTTCAAGTCTTCAAAGTCCTCAACTCCAAAGCTGAAACGAACCAAGTTGTCCATGATTCCATACTTGGCCCGCTCCGACTGGGAAAGATCCCTGTTTCAGAGCCATAGCAAGTAAACACCACCCACCATGAAAATCTCATAGAACACTATATCAACACATGGTCACACGCAAACTCATGGAAAGTTTTTATCATGTGACTGTTCATGGATTCAACTACTGGTGAGCTGTTCGAGATAGTTAAAAGTTCTTAAGCGACAAGGAATTCTCAAGATGGTTTTACACTGGTTGGCTTCTCAGTAAAACTTTCGTCTTCTTATTCATAGTAGGAAATCTTACGAGTGGACTAAAGACTAATTTACTCTCTCAGTTTCATTAGTTTTAACTAATACATGCAAGATGAATGTTATAATTCCATCAAAAGGATGGAACATGATATTTATATATATCATATTTATCGACTCCATTGAATTTTTCTCAAGCTCATTATCTTTGATCATTCATGTTTTTCTTCTTTACATAATCCCACGGTGCTTGCTACTGACAAGATTCTAGAACAAAAAAAGATGATTATGCAAATCGGCCGGTGATATAATTCCTACTCATGGAACAGGCTAGGTTAGTGCAATAGGCAAAAGACGCACCAGTAAGACATTATAGCCGGTTGATCAACAATGCTCTCACAGCCTCCAAAGGAAGGGGCTATGTATGGAATTCTCAGAGCATCAACAAATTTTGCGGTGGTCAGCAGGTCTCCATCAACCTAATCACATTCCAGTGTAATGAACTTTCATAAGAATTGACTCAAGTAGAAATATTCAACAGAAAAGCTGCTATATAACTTTATGATAACTGACCTCAAAACTAACCACACCACCAAAACCATTCATTTGCCTCTTAGCAAGCTCATGTTCTGGATGACTTGCCAGGCCTGGGTAATAGACACGCCTAACCTGCAAGTCATGGTTGTGTTATGGTACAAAATGAAGTAGCAGAAAAGCGGGAAAAGAAAAAAGAGGACATAGTTTTGCTAAGTTGCTCGACTAAACACACGAGAATTGGCGACCAAGGACAAAACCTTTAGTTGCATATGCACTGTGCTGCTAGTCAACCAATCTCCACAGTCCACATACAAGGGATCGATTAGTTCATGCACATGTTACAGTAGATAAAGCATAAAAATTGTTTCTTTGACATATATAAAAGAAATGAAAACAAATGGTTACAAACATAAAAAACTACTTAAATTATCATAATTTCAAAGAAGAGAAGGTGACCATATAAGGAGAATCATAGCGTACAAGCAGCGCCAGAGAGATGCAGCTGTTGCCACAAAATATAAGAACTATATAGAAACACATCACCAGCAATGAGAATAATGCAAGTTTTTGGTTTTTATAAAGGGTGTTCAGGAAAGTGCCTAGGTAAATATGAACACCAGGAAATACTCACTAAGTCAAAGTCTGGAACAAGAAAATGAAAAGAAAGTCGTGAAATAATCCATAGTGCAGAAATTTTATATAAGCTTCTGCAAGTCTGGTATAATTCTCTTATTCCATCAGTACCTTGGGATGTGCCTCTAAAATCTCGGCCATCCTCTGTGCTGTTGTGTTTTGTTGCTGTACACGAAGATGCAGCGTCTTCATGCCCCTGATGATCAGATATGCAGCATTCTGATGAAAAAGGGCAAAGTTAAGATTAAGTTGAAAATTTTCAAAAATCATTGACAGTACAATAACTGTGCTTAGTGCGCAAACCATTGAACATAGGGTGCTCTGAGGTTAGTCACTGCCACAAGATAACATAATCAAGCAAAGAGCTTCAATCAGATAACTCACAGGATTAAGAGCACCGCCGAGAATATGGTGCAAGTTACGAACAACTGAAATCAACTTCTCAGGGCCACTGATCGATCCTGCAAGAACCTGTGGAGACATTGGATAAGTACTAAGATAGCTATGCTAACGAACTTAATGTTATTGACACATTTGAAGTTTATTATATACATATATAATATTATACAGACATCGATATTTAGATATATATGTATCAAATCCAACATACATCATTGTGGCCCCCAATGAATTTTGTTGCAGAGTGCAGAACGATATCTGCACCAAGTGCCAGGGCCTTCTGGTTAAGAGGAGTTGCAAACGTCCCATCTATGCACACTAAGGCTCCTTTGTCATGACAAAGCTTTGATACATGCTCAATGTCAACACATCTCAGAAAGGGATTGGTAGGGGACTCCGTAAAGAAAAGTGTCACCTACATGCAAAGATGCTTTGTTCAATAATCATTTTAACAAGAAAGCATATAAAGCAAACTACAATATAGAGAGACTATTTTCATCAATACCGACATTGTTATTCTCTAAGGCAGACTCCAGACCTCCAATATCTGCAGGATCAATGACTGTTGCCTGCATTTAGTAATAATGTAAAAGAAAATCAGGTCTTAGGTCCCAACTTGGGCCGAAATGTTCAAAGTATTGTTGACTTTGAAACACATCGCAAACTCATCCACTTTACCGAGTTCTCTTAATTATGTATTTGTTTCAAGGAAAGATGTAAGAATAAAAACCACTAATGACAACTTTTTCATTATTCCCAAAATGCAGAGAAAACTTTTCTCAAAGTAGATAATTTGGATGCTCAAAGAGAAAAGATATCAGAATCAAATGATTGGGTCATAGAGCTCATACAGTGATCCCCATTTTAGGAAGAACAGTCTCAATGAATATCCGAGTCTTCCTATAGCAGTCAGTGGTAGTCACTAAATGCCCCCCAGCAGGGACCAATGCCATCAACATGACAGTGCTAGCACACATTCCAGATGCCATCAAAATAGTTGATTCAGCCCCTTCCAGTGCACTGGTGCAATATTCAAGACAGGATGTGTTCTCATTACATATTCATACATTCTTATCAAAACAAACGTACACATAATATGGGGGAAATGATCGTATCAAACTCACCTTATCTTCTGTTCTGCAACAATAGTAGTGTAATTCCCATAGCGCCCATATTCAAAACTTGCACGTCTTTTTTCCTGCAAACAAAATAAAGCATCCCGATTTATGATATCCATCTGAGTTATGATAAAGAGAGATACTGCATGTTTCGTACACTTTGGGTAAACAATAGGACTTGTTCAGCAAATCATGCTATGGTTTGAAGTTTGGATTACGGCTAAACAACATCCACTGTATATATATTTGGTCAGCCAATCAGGATTTTACTTACTCAGACCAAAGTTATGGCAAATAAACCAGTTGCAGAATCATAATCGATGATGAACACATCTCTATCAACAAGGTGATGCACTAGGGATTACGACCATCCTCATACCTCCAGATGCAGTAATCACAAAGCAACAAACGGAAGTACCTTAAAATCAATGAGATCAGCAGTTTTCTTGAAGAAATAAGCCGATGTATTGACAACAGGGGTAGTTATTGCGTCAGTAACAATGCCGCGACCCAATCTTTCACCTGGTCAAGTTAATGAAACTCCATAAATATCAAATAAGAAAAACGTCACATTTTTTAAACTGGCATTCAACATTTTGCAATCAGTTAGACAAAAACGACCAACATCAGGAAGGAAAAATTACAAATGATATGATTCTCAAGAGTTTGAACTTGATAGTACATGAAGTAACGGCCAGAAACCGTTCGTACGAACGTTTCGACAAGCAGTCTTTCTATGTGGTACAAAGCTAAGCTATTTAAAGAGTTCCACAGAATCCAAAAAAAGAAAAAACCCAGAGGCATATCTGATATTAGCATAGACAACTTAATCATTAAACATATATCCCTTTCATATGATCATTGCAGAAGTAGATATCTCCCCTCAGCCTCTCAAAAAACTCTCTGCGATTAAACAATCGTGAAATATAAAATAACTTATTCTCTCTAAAAAGAAACACTACAAATGATACAACGAATAGACAAGCCACTCGATCCACAAACTCAGAAATTCATACAGAAAGGAACATGCAAAAACAAACAACATACCAGCATGAATCGCAACGCTGCCATCGGAACTCAAAAAAGAAGCGTATTCTAAAGAAGGCGAACCCTCAAGCTTTACATTTTCGGCATTACAAGACGCATCCTCAGCCACCTCCACCAAGCCAGTCTCAACCTCAACCGGCGCGACGGCGGCTGGCGCTGGCGGCTCGGACCGGGAAGGCGGCGCCTGCCGCATCGACAGCACTAGCCGCCGGAGTGAATCCCGAGGCGGCTTGGTTGTTCGACCACGAAGCGGCCACCACCTGAGCCACGCCGATGTTGCTGCAATTCCTCCGCGCCTTAGTGCTCAGCTGACGAACGAAATTGGGGGGAAACTTAAAAATCAGGGAAGACAAGCCGTGCGCAGTCCGAAGAACGGGAGAGTTGGCCTTTCTGCCGCATCCGGTAGAAGGAATCTCCGGTCGGGAGAAATCGGGATCTGAACGGGCCTCGAAGGAGGGAAATGCCCTTGCGCAGCTAGACGCGGCCATTAGGGTTAGGGATTGAATAGTTAAAATATGCGAGGTAGAAAGAAGAGAGCTGAAACCCAGGTACCCTTCCTTCTCTCTCTCCACCCACCAGATCAACAATGTGAAATCACGCCCTCCACCCTACACTGCTTTTATACTCCTCCTCGGAAAGATCTGCGCGACTTCATTTCTTTTCCAATTCCCATTTTTCTTTTATTCTAATCGTATTTCATTTACAATTTATACCTACACACAATGTGTATAAAGTATGTCTTAAATCCTCACGGTTTTCTTTTTTTTTGTTCCAAAATTTTAGGGAAAGGCATTGTTAGGTGAAATTAGGGTAATTGCTGTTCCTGTTGTAAAGGCAACGGCTCTATTATGAAATGATAAAACTTATAAACATACAATTGTAAAAAGTATATTAGAAATGTTTCGATTATATCCCTCCGATTTCTAAATTAGTAGATTGTATGATATAATATTAAATGTCTTAAGAATTGTAAAGTAATAAAAATTATACATATTATATGAAAAGCGATTACTTATAAATTTTTAATTTAATTATACTTTTTCACGTGAACCATAATCATTAAAATAATTTATTGATCACAATGAGGTCATAGTTAAAGAAAAAATTACACCTACGAACCCAAATTATAAACATTTTGAATTAATAATATGGATATAAAGTTTATCCCTATTCCGAAGATAGATTGTGTTAGAAGTCCAAAAAAAAAAAATCATAAATCCAAATATTTGTAAAAAGAGAAATTTCTTTAAATTTCTCATTTATTATATAAGTATTATTCTGAAAATAAATATTTTACTAAAAATAAGATAGAATTTAGACTACAGTAATAATGATAATTTTTAATTTTATAAAAATAAATTATAGTCCATATATAGTTATTTGGGCTTTAAATCTTTACCCGGTCACATGGTCCAATTCTAAAGAAAATCCAGTCAACATTGGACTTCCAAATTTCGTGTGGTCTTGTAAATATTAACCCAATAACTTATTTTTCTTGAAGCCCAAATTTGATGGGCCTCTTTCTGAGTACTCATAGGTGATTGGTCCACCCAATCATCTGAATTTACCTTCCTCTTAATTTTTCTATTTTCAATTTATTTTTTCCACATATATGAAGAAAAGAGGTTTCTATACAAATATGTCTGCTATTATACTGACGTGAATTCAATTGGTAACAACAGTCTGCTTTCGGTTATAGAAGTAGAGGTTCGATCATTTTTAATAGTATGAGGGTTGTGTTGATAGGTATATTGCAAGTCTTGACATGAAAATTTTAAAATAAAATTATCAATTTGGAGATTAAAAAATCAATCCACTAATGATTGTATTTCAAATTAAAATCCATAATAAATTCGGACTTATCGTATGTTCAAGATTATAAATTACATAAGTGTTTGTACCAAATTTGTGGCTTATCTATTTTTATGGATTAGTCGAAGATCAAATATAAAGTTATTATTATTTTTTTTTATTTGGGTAAATTGGGCTGAAGCATGTCTAATATTGCTTACAAGAAGACTGATCCAGATTAATGTCCATGGTGTTCAAGCAACAAAAATGAGTCTAAGCTACAAATCAAAACTTGTTCATGCTTACAAATGACAGTCTCTAGCCTCTCTACCATACTGCGGGATATGCAATATTATGTATGACATTGAATCCACAATAAGAACTCAAGTCAAAAGTTCTCTATGACGATAAAACTTTACAATCGCAAAGGTTCGACATCTTTTCGGACGTCAAATCCTTCAAACTTTGATATCAAGTTTCAATGTGATATGCAGTTTACTTCATAACTTGGAGGGCATTACATCCACCTTTCAAGCCCTTGAATTAAAATTCACAGAGAATGATCAGGGGATTATATATTTACAGAGTTGTATCCACTTTTCATTTAAATCAATAAAATTCAATTGTCCATATATGTTTTGTCTTGTATTTATTTTTGTAGACACAAATTTTTATGTGAATAATAAGTACCCTTGTAAGTAATATGATGCTAGGACGGGTTCTGGTTCATAATAGTTAGTGCAGTGGTAGTCAACTAATATTCCTGTAGAAAAAAATCAAGGATAAAATATACTTTGCCCCCTAAATTATTTTTAATGTAACATTTACCGTCATAAACTAACAAATATAACACTAACCCCCTATTAATTTTTTTGACAATATTCCCCTTATATTATATATATAGTTCAAACAATTTCGTATTTTAAGTTTAATTAATTTTTTCTTAAATGGAAAAAATATGTTTTAATTATAATAAAGTAATATAATTAGTGAATTAAATGGTTTGAATTTTACTATATTTACAGACCCAAAGTTAAGTAATGAATGAGTACAAAAAATGCACAAAATAATTTCATGAAAAGATTCTACTAATTTGGTAATAAAATTATGTTATTAATTATTTATTCTTTTAGATAAAAATGAGTAATTTAAATAATTTCATTAATATATTTTTTAAAAGAAATGATAAAATATTTATATTTATTCATTTTTTCTAAATTAACTTTTGGTTAAGTATATATATATATATTTGTCAATTTTTTGTAAAAAGCATATATTAATTATTTGTTATATTATATTTATTGTGTATCCACTATATCTAATAATTTATACTCCATCTTCAATTTAAATTATTTCCACATTAAAATAATTAATTAAAAAAATTAATGATGATTTAATGTGCAAAATACTATAATATATAAAGAATAATGTCATTATTCAAAGTATGAGGGATTTTTTTGTCTATTCAAGAGGTAAGTGTTACATTTGTTAATTTAATAAAGTAAATATTACATCGGGAATAATTTAGGAGGACAAAGTGTATTTTATCAAAAAAACAATTATTGCACTGGCTAAGAAAAATTTTCATGGAAAATAATAGAATATTAAGTGAAGGAATGTTGAATGACAAGATTGCCCTCCAAAATCCTTAGAACAATGAGAAAAAAGGCCAAGGGCCTCTATGATGTATGAAGAATTGACAGCCATGTGATCCAATTATTCATCAAAGTAAATGCCCATTGTACCCCTGAACTTTAAGGTTATTGCAATCCAATATTTTGAAAATAAAATGTGGTGGATATTTCACTCTATACCGCCAGCTGGCTTCATAAATGTTATATTTATTGCAAAAGAAAATAATTGTTGCAGGACTTCCTTTATTGGGTTTCTTTATAATTTTGATTTTTTTTATTAAGTATTTATAGATTTAATTCATTACATGACTATTGTATAAGTCTCTCAGATACTGCCATGTGTTGTCATATTAATGGTCCTTAATTCAGGTCAAGATCTAAATAAAATAGAATAAAATCGAATCGAATACGACCCATATAAAATAAAAAAATAAAAAAAATTCACCAATAATAATCTTCTTGAGTTTAAGGGGCGCATTGGTCCTTCCACCACTCAACCCATATCAACAAGATTGCATGGGGTGATCTTGGCCATGAAATTTATTATTTGATAATACTAGTTATTGTCGCACGTGATTCTCACAAATATGTAAAAAGAACGTTGATATGAGATGATAAAAAAAATAGCTAAAAGAGTAAATTATAATAGATATGGAGAAGTAAGGTGGGAGAGAAATGTGGGGTAGTTAAGAGAAAAAAATAATAATTAAAAAAATTAAAATCACTAATCTGACCCAATATTTTTAAAGAGAATAAATGAAATGAAAGGTAAATTGGGGCAATCTAAAACTGGTACGATCAAAAGATTTTCCTTTATAATAGTATAGATTTGTGATTGGTAATTATTAATTAAGTATATTAATAATTAATTTTTTTATAAGATATGATTCGTTACATAATTTAATATGTACAAGTTCGAAAATTGATCAAATACATCAATAAATTAAATTATAAATAAAAAATAAAATAAAATATACTATAAAATAAATAAATACACACGTTGATGAGACCCGAACCTATAATTTTCTTTATTGTGATGTTTCAATCTTACCATTTGAACGTTACCTCAATGAACAACTAATTAAGTACGCACGTATTAAAAAAATATACTATAAATTTGAATTGGAGGGCAAGACTTAAAATTTGTAAACTCGAACTTATGACTTGAGTTAGTTTTCATTTAAAATTATGTGGTAGAATATAGTAGTGGAATTTTAATCCGAAAAAGACAGCGAAACATGCCCAGAATTTAATGAGAAAAATAAATAGTCCACCACACATTTATTGCAAATTTGTACATGGAAAAAGATCCCATATTCAATGCCTCATCATCTTATGCTAATGCTACTCCTTTCTACCTACAAAAATATGAAGATGAGATGTAAATTCAATTGAATTCATCAGCTATAGATGGAGACTGCTCATGATTTCCTTCCTTGTCTTGTTATTTTCTACCACATGCACACTCTTATTCCCTTGCAGGAATTGGTCAAGAATCAATTTCACTTACTTTCACCTCTACCATTAATGGGGTTGAATCATATAAGAAAATGAGTATAAATACGATACGCAGTTTAAGTGAAATGAACTGTATTTTTCAATATGGTATGTTATGAATTCTAATCAATTTAAACACGAATCTGTTTATGATAGTAGATCAGTAATTTGATCACGGTAAGTAATTTCAGTCCATTTTGCATTTCAATGGGATTGTGGAGACAGACTCGCATTTTTCACAGAAAGGCATTCTATTGAGGTGGAGAACTTCTATGATCACGCCCGGTGGACTGTTCATTCAGATTGTATTAGTTATCGAAAACAATCATATCTTGGGAGAAAAAAAGAGAGGAAAAAGTAAAACAAATTTAATTGAAGTCATAAATAATTTGGTCTGCATAGATAAAATTGAAGAAAGATATAATTGGGCCAAGTCTTTTTTTGTTTTTTGTTTATCCATAAAAGTCAAGAGGGGGTGGGGGGGGGGGACCATATTGGCAACACATACCATTTGCTTCTCTTGCAGGCAAATGTAAAAGCCACCTTTTCTTTGTTGGTCCTAATTCCATATGAAATTTTAGTAGTTAAAAAGTTTAGAATTAATTCCACTTGGACTTTCTTTTAAAATCATAAAATTGTATTTTTTTCTGAAAAAAAAAATTATATTTACACCCTTTTTAAAATTTTTCGATTATACATGATCCTGTATTGTTAGAGTTAGGACGAAAAATACTGATATTAGCAAAAAAAATACACACTTTTTTAATTTTATCCCACATTTAATATTCCCAAGTATATCTTTTGTACTTATAAAGTGTTGAATGTAATATATATCTATATGCTTGTGTGTGTATGTGGAGTGAGGTTAATATCATTAAAATTTTTGTCTTATAAGTATAAAATTACTATATGAAAATATTAAATGAGGGGTAAAATTAATAATTTATGTACATTTTTCTTAACTAATATCAGAATTTTTATCCAAATCCTAACGAAATGGGATCAGGTGTAAACAGTAAATTCTTGGAGGGAGTGTTATTTTAGAACTTTTTGGTGAAAAAGTATAACTTCTCATTTTTATAGCAGACCTAAGCATAATTAACCCTAAAATTTATATTAAAATTTGTGTTAAGAAATTGTTGCTACTGAGCAAATGAAATCTTGCTCGATCGTTAAAAATTGAGGTTTTACAATTAAACAAATAGGAGAAATTGTAGATATGAGTTTTATGAACATGAATATATATATCTACTGGATATTTTTTTTTTATTTACTTTGAGTAATTATTATTTGTCATTAGTAGTAATCAAGTTAAAAAATGGTGGACCCTTATATTGACCATTGTGCTAATTAATGATCACAATTAATTGAACGGAAATTTTTTTATTCAAATTAAATAATTACTGTTTCTTTCTTTATTTAGACAACTCTCTGAACGAAAAATTATTATTCAAATTAGGTTTGTTTTAATCAAACAAATCTCATAGCAAATGTAATACATTTGTTATTTAATTGATTTTTTTTTTAAACAGTACCCCGATAACATGCCAAGTATATTATACTTAATACATACTATATAATTTATTCAAATTCAATCAATCCCGCTTTAAATTAAAATTTTCCTTCTTTGTAACATACACATTGGGGTTTTGATTGATTACTGGATTATGACAATGAACAAAAGGTGGTCATTTTTTATTTATCACAAGAAATGTTCTCATCCTAAATTAAAAATAAAAATATATAAATAAAATGTGAGATGCGACATTCATTTATAGTAAAAAATCATACTGTTTTGATTTAGTTGTTGATCGTTACATGACTTTTTTTTAATTATAATATGGGAAATATTTTTATAGAATGATTATAATCGTTTTTTATTAATTAATAGGTTTGGGTGAGTTAGATATTCTAAAGTGTTTTATAAGAAATTATAATATTTAATTTAAAAAATAAGACGTTAGAAATTTATAAGAATAGTACGGAAATTGTGATAAATATGTAATGACTCAAATTCTTCTTATACTCTTTTTTTTTCCCAGTCATTAGTCCACCGTTAACGTCAAATATTCAAAATATGGGTGAACCAGAAGGCGAAGAATTCACCAAATTAAGGATGCTATTCCAATAATTCTTGTTATCTTCATTGTAATCACTGCCGCCACCACTTCCGCTGCCGTTGTCATCGGACTCTCCGCCGTCGTCCGAGAGATGCCGGTCGGTGCTCAGCAAAAGGTCCGTAAACTTTTCGACGAAATTCCCACAAGGAACATGCTCGGAAGTACTACTCCTGATTGATTCCGTTGCCAATACTGATGTGAACGGGAACGAACTCCTAATCCCGTTTCTTTGTTCCGGCAAATACTTCCAGTACTCTTCTTCCCTTTCTTCTTTCGTGACTCCGCCGTCGACGTCACATGAGTTTCCGGCGAACGCGGCGGAGGAGTTCTCTCGCACTCCTACTCCCGCGGCGGAGCTGAGTGTCGAAGTCGATGATTCCAGCTCGCCGGCGACTCCCCTCATTGAGAGACCAGAATTCACAGCCCCCGCTTCGCTTGTCTGCCCCCAAACGCCAGTACTGGTCCATGCCTTGAGCACGTCGAGGCACCGCCCCGGGCCAACGGGCTTGTGAATCGGGCTCGAAGTGGAGGCGAATTCCGGGCTCTGAGCCTGTTCAGCGTAAAATATTAAGCTTGTTGCGTTTCTGCAGAAATCAATCAGGTCAGGACAAAGTGTATCAACACACAGGTACCTGAAAGGAATTGACAGAGCCAGCACCGGAGCTTAGCTTGGACTGTCTGGCCAATCTGGCTTCGGCCTCGAGGCGGGCGCTCTCCCACTGAGCTATGTGGCTGAGATTGGCGGCGTTCTTGGACTGGCCATCGCCGGATAATAGGGTATCGTTCTTGGGCCTGTGAGTTACGGGGTCGATGCCCATTTTAGCTAATCTCTTCTTGAGATGGGTGTTCCAGTAATTCTTGATTTCGTTGTCTGTTCTTTTAGGCAAATGAGTGGCTATAGCCGACCACCTGAGAAGAAGACAATCAACGAGAAAATATCGATCACTGCAAGAAGAGAAGAAACACCCTTGTTTCCATCTACCCAATACTGCTAAAAACAAGATCAAGGAACAAGAATCCACCACTTTTTTCTGTGTAAAAGTTAAATATTGGCAGGCCAAATTGTTTTTGAAATTCAGGTCAGATTCGGCAATTTGTGAGAGTAACTGCTGCTACTAATCAGCCTGACAGGACCGGGATATATAGCAGAAAAAGCTGTGGATGGATGAAAGTAAAAAAGATAACATTGCAACTAGCTACTACTGCATCTAAATCTTGAATATTCGATGTACAGAATTTAGTTCATCCCTGCAACTCTCATTATCAGAAGCTGGAAACATTTGTCACATTACTGTAGAGTTTCTTGCTCATATATATCATACCCTCAAATCTCCAGAAAAGAAGATAGACACAGATTTTACTCGATCTCCAAGATCAGTGAGGGGGGAAATATGGCCTATCAGACACTGAGAAAACATGACTCAGTTGGAGTTGAAAAATCTCTGAAGATTTACCTGTTTCCAAGAAGGGCATGGAGCTGAATGATGGTTTGTTCTTCTTGAAAACTGAACTTGCCTCTTTTGATATCAGGTCTCAAATAGTTAGTCCATCTCAACCTGCAACTCTTCCCACATCTCTGGAGCCCTACATATATACATAAACCCCAAAAACAAGCTATAAACTTTACTCTACTGAAAAAGTCGACGGATTGGACTGGATTGGATTACATCAATGTGCATGGTGCAAAAGCCAGGGTGAAAAAGGCGGCTCACCAGCTTTGGGAGGCAAAGCTCTCCAGCTTCCATGGCCGTATTGTTGTATATAAGCTAAGAGCTTCTCATCTTCTTCAGGTGTCCATGGCCCTTTCTTCACCCCGATTTTATCGCAGCATGGAGATCGACCCATTGCTCAAATGAGTTCGGACAGAAAAATTGGATGAATATGAATTCTTGGAGTTGTGGGAAAGAAGAAATCGTGAATGTGAAAACGGAGTGAGTGAGGGGAATATATCGTACATAAGTAGAGAGATGGGAGAAAGAATTCTTTAAGGTGTGTTTGGCTGTGCTCTTTGAAAATGATTTTTTTCTTAAATGGAGCTCGAAATATTTTAATAATAAAACTTTTATAATTTATGTTCAAAATTAGAAATTGTTGAAATTTTAAAGAATTTTAGTAATCAGTTTATAACATACTATAAATATTTTGAAAATTTTATAATTCACTCAAGAGTCTCTTAATACATTTTAGGATAAATTAGGCAACCTCTTTCAGGTTCGGTATAATTACGAATATTCCCTTGTCATTTGAAAAATTATAAATAATTTTTTAATTTTAATGATCGTCTAATAACTAGTCAATCCATTAATTTCTGTCAGTTTTTTATGGTAAATTGCAAAATATCCTTGTGGACTATAAATTTAATTTAATTTATTTTTTTGAATATTAAAAAAAAATTATGAACTAATTGGATAATTTTTAATTATTTTTCATCCACCTTGTCTTATTTTTCTTATAAATTTTCAATTTAAAAAAAAAGAAAAAAATACATTAAGAATAAAGTTGACAATTTCAAGCTCCGTATCAGAATTACATAATTTTATCAAGTAGCGGAGTGTATTAGTAATTTTTTAAATAATGATAAAATATTTGTAATTATATTAAACTTTAGAGGAACTCGTTATAACTTACCCCAAATTTTTTAATGATAAGAGAGATGTATTTAACTCAATAAAACTTATTTCACGAAAAAAGAAAAGCAAAGAGAAAAAAGGGGATAAATATATTTTTGGTTCTCAAATATAGCCACTAATGCGACTCCTCAAATAATTTAAGGTTGTAATTTTGATTCTCAAACTTCTACTTTTTGGCACTTTTGGCCCTTCTGTTAACTTTTTTGTTAAACTTAACGAAAATTTCATTGAAGTGAAAAAAAAAAAAACTTTTTTGCTTAACGAAAATTTCATTGAAGTGAAAAAAAAAAAATTGTTATTTTTTTCTCTTATTTTGTGGTGTTTTTCAAGTTGTAATCCAATACATTCAATTTTTCTATTTTTTTTAAACTTTGAGAGAGAATAAACAAAAAACAAATTTAAACAATGATTTTTTAAAATTTTTCTTGATAAATTTTTATTACTGACAATTTTTTGTTAAGATTATTTAAAAAATTTATTCATTTTCTGTATTACAACTTAAAGAACACCATAAAATGGGAGGAAAATAGCAATTTTTTCCATTTTGAGTGAAATTTCAGTTAAATTTAACAGAAAGACAAAAAATGCCAAAACATATCCAATGTTTGCCATCATTCAAAAACACCTTATTTAGGTGTTTTAAATTGTTTTAGCATAAAAATATTTATATATATACACACATATATACATAAATATATATAAAAAAGAATGATTTGACAATGAATAGTAATTTTTGTCTCCCAAAATACAACATTAAACATATAATACTTATTTTAAATTATCTCCAAAGACATGATTTGACAATGAATATTAATTTTTGTCTCCCAAAACACAACATTAAATATATAATACTTATTTTAAATTATCTCCAAAAATAAATCCAAACATACATACTATCTCTAACACACACTTATTTATCTTTGTTTTTCTCTCTCTATTTCCACAAAACACAACAAAACACTCAGAAAACGAATCCAAACATTATGCAGAAGTTTGAGGACCAAAATTACAACTTTAAATTATTTAAGAATAAAAAATGCATTATCCCAGAAAAAAGCATGTGCATAAAAATTTGTGTTGAGACAAGGGAGAATTCTAAGTTAGACCGGGTTTGGTTAAGTTTGACTTAATTATACGGCAAGCGTAATGCGTATTTTTATGCGGGCAGTGTATAATTTAGATAGAATAGCTAATCACATTATAAGTATATTATACATATTTTAAATAATTGATTTGATTTCGATTTGACAGATAACATTTAAGCTAGCTAGCAATTTAAGGCAACTGGCATCATAAACTTTAAATAGCTCGTAACCAACAAACAATAAAGTTTTAAATACCCAAAGGGAGATCATTTATTGGACATGCTATACATAATTTTATTGATTTTTTTTTTTTTACTTAGCTATGAAAAATAATGATATATTCGAACTTCAATATATATATATATAAATAAAAGGAGAAATATGATATATAATCGATTTTATCTATGAAAAAAATATTATCACAAGTTAGTAATATTTATTATTTGATGAACATCAATTGTCCAAAACACTATCATTCTGTTTGGATTTGTGTTTTAATTATTTTGTCTTGTGTTTTGAAAATAAAGAGAGAAAAATAGAGATAAGGTGTAAAAACACGAAAATAAAAATTGAGTGTGTTTTATCTTGTTTGGGAAAATGGGAAGCCAGAAATCCAAACATATCCTATTTAGTTATATAAAAACATTAATCTTTCAGATTAAAGTATTACATATACTAGTTTCAATTGATATACATTATAACAATTTGATTTAATTACACTTATATTTTTTTTTAAATGAGAAACTATACTTTTTTCTAAACAAATTTTGAAATTATACTTACATCCCATTTAAAAAAAATTCGTTTACACCTGACTCCATTTCGTTAGAATTTAGACGAAAAATGTTCAAGTTAGTAGAAAAAATTATATAAAATTTTAATTTTGCTCATATAATATTCTCAAAGTATATTTTTATACTTATAAAGGATCAAATATAATATGTATATATAGAGTGAGATTAACATCACTGCATTTTTCTCTTATATATACAAAATTATTATATTAAAAATATTAAATAAGGGGTAAATTAAAAAATTATATAATTTTTTGCTAACATTGGCACTTTTTCTCAAACTTTAATGAAAGGGTCAAGTGTAAACAGTGAATTTTCTGTAGGGGTTTAAGTATAATTTTAAAACTTTTCTTGATGAAAAGTGTAATTTCATATTTTTAGAGAGGTCTAAATGTAATTAACTCTAATAAATTTCATACATTAATAATATTTTATATGTTGACATAATATTCATTTTTAATGAGTTTATGTTTAAATTTCAAATATAATAAATGATATACATCGACATGACATCCCCTAAAAACAATAGTAAAGTAAACCCCCCCGGATGGAGGAAACTCCTTCGTCTACGCCCCTTGCTTCGATCGATGGTGGACTATCATATTGGTGATGAAGATTCATTTTATTTGTGGCATGATCCATGGCATCACCTTGATCCCCTTATTGGGAGATTCCCACAGGGTCCACGTATGCTTGGGCTTCGGAAGGCGGACAAGCTCAGCAGTATTATTATAGAGGGGCAATGACATTGGCTTCTCATTATGGACATTAAGTGCTTGGAGATTTTGCATGCATTGCCAATAATTCATGGCGAGACAGATTGTATTATTTGGCAATTTGAAACGGGGCGACCTACAGTTGCATCTCTTTACAGACTATTGGACCCATCGGGACCCAAGGTAGGTTGGTCTTCACTAGTCTCGGGTTCCCTGAAGATCCCCAAGTATAATTTCATTCTATGGCTTGCGATTTTGGGGAAACTATCCACAGCTGATAAACCATGGCTATCATACCTAGGCGTCTATATATTATGTGATGATGGCGCAATGGAGACTCATACTCATCTATTCTTTCGATGCCGTTATGCCAGAAGATGTCTGATAGCAATTCGACGGATTGTTCGGTTTGAATGGCCTAATAGAGAGTAGTCACGGGACGTTGAGTGGGCTGCAAGGAAATGGAGAGGAAAACATATCATTAACTTGGCTTATCGTGCACTCCTGGCTGCTTGCATTTACCACATTTGGAGGGAACGAAATTTGAGACGCTTTGAACATACGGAGCGGCCACCGAATATCATAACCACCATTATTGTGGAAGATATTAGACAAAGGATTATCAGTGTTAATTTATCTCGTTCTGTTAGTTCACGTGCGTTATATAGATTATGGCGTATCCCTTGGCCTGTCGAGGGAAAAACCACCAGTTGAGCACTGTTGTACTGAACGATCTTATTTTATTAATGAAACTTACATTTATCCAAAAAAAAAAAAAAAAAAGTAAAAGCCCCCAAAAAAAAGAAAAAAAGAAAACTATATTTTCCTAGTGGAAAATTGAAAGAGAATGAAGCAAAATTCCAGCGGAATAAATGGGGTGCATTAATGGGTTAGGACTACTTGAAATCCATATAATTAAATGAATTAATATTTATGAATCTATAATACTAATACTAATATTAATACTTGCACGGGCACAATAATTGAGCCGAGTACTTAAATACATACGCATTAATTATAGTATTTAGTTCATCAATTAATCAATCATCCATAATTGATCACACGGACCACTACCATTTTTACTTACCATCAAACCCTTTTGCTTTATTGGTCGGATCCCAAGCTTTATGTTCATCATCTTTTAATATTCCTTTCATGTGTAATAAATTCCAATCCGACCACTGTTATATATATACATATATATATATATATATATTTAATTTTTTATTTTAATAATTATTGTTGGTCGTTGGAAATGGCAATGGGATGGGGATGAGGTGGATCAGAATTGGGTACTCGTTCTATCAAGAAAATTTTGAATTTGGACCCAGTTAATATTTTTAAAGTACTAAAACTATGTACTAAAACTATATATTTTTTAAAAATAATACCATTATAATTTTATGAATATGAGACGGTAATATTATTAAAAGATTTTTTTTATAAGCTTATGCTGGCATATATTCGGCATTGAAATGTATAAATTTTAGAATACGTGTTGCTTAAATAAACATTAAAATCTGTATAAACTATTTATGTTATTATTTTAATTTATTAAAAATATTAAGTTTATGTATTATAATATAAGCATAAATAAATTATACATATTTTTTTATATATATG
Source organism: Sesamum indicum (assembly GCF_000512975.1). Lineage (NCBI taxonomy): Eukaryota > Viridiplantae > Streptophyta > Magnoliopsida > Lamiales > Pedaliaceae > Sesamum > Sesamum indicum. The sequence continues at coordinate 3,428,445 of NC_026152.1, forward strand.
TATAAATATATATAAAATAATAATAATCGAAGTGAATTCAAATTCAAATTATTATGATTTGAGCTCGTCTCTGACCCGTTTAGAGCTTCAAAATCTGTTTTAATCAGGCTAAATTCAGGTCCAATTTTAATCCATTGTCATTCCTATTAGGTACTTGTACTTAAGGAATTTGGCATGTTTATTGACTATAAAATCAAGAATGTATTTGGACGAGTTTAATCATACCGTAAGAAATAAAAAGAGCAAAAAGTTAAGGAGTATTATTCCCTTTAAGGGGTGTTTGTATAATTTTTATTTTCATAATGTGATAAGTTGTAAAGAAAGTTGTAAGTTAAAAGCAGTAGTAGATATTGAGAGAATTTGAAAATAAAAGTTAAAAAAAAAGTGTTTAAAAAAATAATTTAATATTTATAATTTTACCAATAAGTTATAGAAGTTAGTAGGGATCTGTTCATAAATTTTTGCTTAAATTAGCTAAATTTAATCAATTTAAAAATAAAATCTGTAAAATAAAAATACTCTTTTTAATTTATTTTAATAATAAAATAATAAACGCTTATTTTAAATCTTTGCAAACACCCACTTATTGTTAAACGATCTAAAGCTAGAAAATCCAATTTTATCTGCAGGGCAACCATCACAATTTAATTGGAAAAAATACAAGCAACACCTTTGTGATATCGCAAATGAACAAATTAACCCCTTATGAAAAAATAAATAGAGATTTAACTCCATATATTTTTTAAAATACAACAATTTACCCCCCTATGATTTTTAAAATGAAGCAATTTACCTCCCTGTATAAGGAGGTAAATTGCTTCATTTTAAAAAGTACAAGGGGTAAATTGTTATATTTTTTTTATAGGGGGGGTAATGTGCTCATTTTCGACATCACAGGGGGACAAATTGCTATTCACCCCAATTTAATTTATCCCAATTAAATTTTTTTTATGTACTAATATATATTGAACCAAATATTTTTCTTTCACCATAGCATTGTATTTATGGAGGGGTGTTTGCAAACGCTTAATCTATTATCAGCTTATTGCAGAAAATAAGTTGAAATAATATTATTATTTTGTAACTTTTATTTTTAAACTGCTTGAATTAAGTGGATTTTAAGTCAAAAGGTATAAACAACTTCCAACAACGTTTGTAGTTTATAAATAAAATTGTAAGTATTAAACTGCTTTTTTCAAACACTCGAACTTTTTTTTTTTTCACTTTTAACTTTCATTTTCAAACACTCATAATATTTACTATTGATTAACTTACAATTTTTTCTATAATTTATTTCTACCACAAAAATAAAATTTATTGCAAACACCCCTGAAATCGCACAAACCACTAGCTTGTCAACTTCGTCAGATACTCCACTTTTATAGGTCATTAAGACACTTTGCTTAATCGGCCAGATGAGATCTCATCCATGCTATAAGGACATTGGAATATTATCGATGTATTAATGTTGTTATATTTTAATAATAGTTGTTGATCTATTTACATAATAATTATTGGCTATAATTATTCAATGTTAATAATTAATGTGTTTATTACTGTAGTTGTTAATATTTAAAATTCATAATGTAATCACAAAGAATTCACTAGAAGAAAAAAAAATGGAAATAATTATATTTATACTCCTTAATATATAGTCTATTTATATAAACTACCTCTATCTTTTGCATGATTATATAAACTATCCATATCGATTGAAAAGTTGTTGGAAGATGTAAAAGGACTTAAATGCCCTCCGGTGAAAATCTAAAAATATAAAAATCACTTAAAAACAAACTAAGTGTATATATCATTTGTTTAAATTCAAATTAAAATAATTGCAGAGTCCAAGGACGGAGCCGGCGTCGAGGGTGCGAGGGAGGAGGGCTAGGCGGAGTGTCAATCCCGAGTTAAGGCCATGGCGGATAGGGCGGGGTTGGGGCAGGGCGCGGACGTGGACGGCCATGGTGGTGGGGTTGGGCGACCATCGGGGCGGCGCACGAAAATTTGAAAAGTTAGAAATTTCAATATATGTTTTTCTTTTTAATAATTTGTTATAATAAATAAATATAAATATTAAAAAATCTTTTAACGTTAAAAGTTAATGTTAATTTGTACAAGTTGAGAAATGAGATAATTATTGAAATTGAAATTTATAACCTAAGAATTAATTTTATGAACACATAAAAATAAATTTAATATTTAATTATTAGAAGGTGTATTTTGTATGAAGATTCCATAAAGAAAAGTTAGCAAAAAGAATTAGATATTCTCATTTAAACAATGTATTAATTTATACAAAAATTTTAATTTTAAAAGTTTTTAATATTACAATGTTATGAAATTTAGACTTAAATTAAAAATTGGTATCAAAAATAAAAATTACATAGGTCATATTCCCTACTCCTACAAAATTTAATCTGGCATCCCTCTATTTTTTGATAATTACAGAAACATCCTCTGAAGATCTTTCTGTTCATAAAAAATAAAATTTATGTTTGACAATTTCAAAAAGGGTATATTTGGATTTTTATTAATATTTTTGGCTGACAACATCAACTTTTCGGGCAAAAAATTGAAAGAATTGGTGTCGCTGTAATGATATTAATATTTATATAAATAAATCATAAATTAAAGTGTGTTAATATAATTATCTGAAACAGCTATTATATTTATATGTATGGATTAAATATATATATATATATATTATATATATTTAATGTATATATATTATGGGCGGCTGCGGCGAATAATGGTACAATTCAATATGTATTGTTCCCTTTCCCACAAGAGTCGCTAAGTGTGGGGTCCCAAATGCCAAATTCATTTATTTCTGTTGCAATGATATAATAATGAATTCAAATACACTTTTGTTGCTACTAATTATTATTTTTCCAAGAATAAAAATAAAAATATGTATATTGAAATATTAATTATTAATTTTATACAATTAATATTTGTTTGTATTTTAGTTTCATTAAAATGATTTTGAAGAAATTTATGAAAAAGATTTCGTAGACATTTCAAAATAAATTAATATTAAAAATTGTATATTTGAAAAAGGGTGGGGGTATAATTGGAATTTCGAGTAGGAAAAAGTGGGGGCTATCCGTATCAGCCTATCATTTACTGTTGTGGTGTACTGGGCTCGTGGAAGAGGATAACAAAACCTGTTAGATTTGGTAGTGGGATAAGACAAATTTGGGCCCACAGAAAAAGGGCTTAAAGCCTACAGAGTTGAATAGGGAGGACAAATGGGCCCCACCAACTTAAATTCTCTGCCAATGCTATGCTCCAACACTGTCTTTAACTCTTATTTGTTCCTTTAAATTTTCATTTAAAATCACTATATTTGATTTCTTAAATTTTTATTTAGAATTATTTTAGTTTTTTAAATTTATTTTTTAATTTTAACATTTTATAATTTCACTTTTTATTTTAATTTGGTTCCTCTAACCAATTTATGACGAAAATATGGTTGAATTTTGACTCTTCGAAGGGTAAAAAGGTTAATAAAAATTTGATTTTATCACTTTAGTCCCTTAAATTTAAAAATTTTAAAATAATCATTTTTTACACTAAAAAATAATTTTTTTATATTTTTTTATTGTTGATATGTTGTAATTATCTTACGTGAATAATGAAAATTTTGAATTTTCGTGAACATAATAATAATAATATATTGCTAAATTTATAATAAACTGTCTCTTTTTTAAGTAGTTAAAAAAATAAAAATTATGAATAAAATTTATAAAACTTATCTAATATAAAAATATAATAAAAAAATCTATGTTAGTAATTTTTTATTTCAAGAGTTAGAAATAAGTTTAAAAAAGTTAAACCTTAACAATATTTATCAAAAGTTTGGGTGTTCGAACAAAAAGTTGATAAATTATGCTTTTTAACTAGATTTTTTGGTGGATTTCATATATATATATAATTCATTTTAAGAGGTTTTCTTAATATATAGTCACATTTTATAAAAAAAGATCTATTAAATATAGTCACATTTTATAAAAAAAATCTATTAAAACCTCTTAAAATGAATTTTATATATATATTTCCACCAAATAATCTAATTAAAATTACATTCGACCAACATTTTTTTTAAAAGTGTCACTTTTGAAAATGAAAAAGAAAAAGAGAAAAAGAGATTATTTTATTTTAAGTTAAGCAATATGTTAACATTATGTTAGGCAAGAGTTTAGAGTTTTCATTTTCCATACATGGTAGTTACATTATATTCACCATATAGAAATATAAAAAAAGATTTTCTTTCTAAAAAAGATGAATTTGATATTTTTATAAATTTAAGGGACTAAAGTGATAAAATCAAAATATTTTCATCGAAAAATTGTCAGAGGGGCCAAACTGAGATAAAAATTAAAATTTATGGATGTTAAAGTCAAGAAATAAACTTCAAGAATTAAAGTGATGTTAAATAAAAACTTAAAAACCAAAATATAACATTTACCCTAAATGTAACTCTTATTTTGGACATTGTTAATTTTAACACAAATCAAATTTAGTCGAATCAAACGAATGATGTAATAAGGTCTCATGTACTTACAAGGATTGGGGTTGGATTTCCTTAACAATTGGGTGTTTCTTTTTTAGGCTTGAGACACTTTCTCGCAGTCGATACTGTTGGTGATAAAATTTCAAGAAGCGATTACAACAGCGTCTAATACGTATCAAAGTCCAATAGCATCATAATAATCGAATGAAAGAGTAAGTGAATAAATAAACAGATTCTGCTTCGAAAACTAGATACATTTATTTTTTTATATATATAAACCGGCTAATTGTTGGCAAGTAAATGAATTCTGAGGACGTGATTGATATGTATGAATAGATGTATGCGAATAAAATGAATTTAACAGTGGAATAATTTTAATATAGCATTCATATGTTGGTACCGTACAATGAAGGAATAAGAAAAGGAATTGAATAATTTTTTTTTAATCAATTGTTTATATATTTGGTGGATAGTGATAAGATTTGGGGGGGGGGATATATACACACACAAATTTTATTACATAAGAAATATTATTTTAAAATATTAAATTAAATATAAATTTACGATATATATATGTTTGAATGTTTTAAAGTATTAGATATCCAATAAATACTTATTATTTATAAAAAAATAAATCATACTTATTACAGAAAAACAAATATCGATAATATTATATACATATAGTAAATATTGGTTAAAATACATATATATGTAACTATATTTATATTATATTTAATAAAATATTTAAAAATTCAAAGTATTCATGTTATATACTATTTAAATATTTTATTATATTAAAATAATAGATAATTTTTTATAATTAAAAAATCTTGAAAATATAAATTTTTTTATTAAATGTTATTTAGTAATATAAAAAAAATGTATTCTCAATCTAATAGAAATAGCTAAAAGCATAGGAGAGATAAGGAATGGGTATTCTCGTACTTGTAGGAATAGGTATTTTATAAGTACTGGTACTTGGGGGAGTGTCTCCTGCCAGCCCAATTAAGGCCCAAGTTTGCGCTAGTTGTTTGTGATTAGGCCCAAAACCCAAATTCTGTTTGGCATAGATAAAGATAGCACTTTGTTTTCAATTATTTAGAATTGGGTTTTTTTTTTTTTTTAATTTTTAACAACAATTATTTAGAACTAATGTTGTTGGCAAACTAAAAACGTGTGCTTCAAACTTTGAATGGGTGAATTACAATACATTCTAAAAAGGTTTGATATAATTATAAATATTTTTTATTATTTAAAAATATTATAAATATTTTATTTGAAATTAATAAATATATAATAAATACTTTCTACAATGGGTTATCACGAGGGGTATTTGCTAGACAATCATTAATTCTAGAAATGTATTTCTAATTTTTTAAATAATAAAAGAGTATTTGTAATCATAACTTATATCAGGAAAGTTTATTGGAAGAGTTTGCAAAAACTTTTACTTTTATAGAAGTAATTTTTGTAGAAAATATTAAAACACAGGACAACCAAAATTGGATAGTATTTGCAAAAATAAAAAAATAAAAAGTAGATAAAAAAAAGCTAACTTGAGTAGTGTTTGGACAAAACATACTTTTAAAACGAACAAAATTAACTAAAGACTGTTTGGTCCTTATATGTTAAAAAAATACTATTTTTCCTTAATTTTAGCACTTGTCTTTTGATAATTATAATCATTTTTTTGTCAAAAAATCATGGATTTTATTTCATTTACTACATCTCATATTTAAATATTTGTATTATGAAAATACTGAATACTAATAAGAAATTGAATGTTTAATTCAATAATGCCCCCAACTATGAAATATAATTATTTATGCACACATAATAAATAAAATTTCATGGTTACATAAAAAATATATTTTTCTAATTAATCAGAAGTAATTTAATTTATATTATTCCATGATATGGATATAGTATTAGACAATACAAAAGATTAAAAAATATTCCAAAGTTTTGAAGATGTGAAATTATAAATTTTGATAGTGAAAAATTATTCAAATTATTTGAAAATTTTAACTTCAAATTTAGATGAACAATTTTTAAAATAAAATAAAAAGGATATAATTAAATTAAAATTATTATAATGACGATAAAGTAATGTAAAAGAAAATTAAATTTTGTAATAAAATCAGCCAAGAACGAAAAAGTTGCAGGGAGAAAAATTAAATTTTGTAACAAAATCAGGCAGGAGCATAAAAGTTGCAGGAAGAGATCATCGTATGAGCGGAATGAGTTTTTGTTTTTTTATTACTTGGGCGCTCAACAATGTCTGGGCCTTTTTAAATTCCAGAGATGAAGAGAAAACTAACTAACTGTCTTAATTGTGTTTAACTGTTGCTAACTAACAATTCTAATTAATCTATCTAACAAACGTGTTTACACTTAAAGATGTGCAAAATACTAAATAACAAATTTACTACAATGTACAAAGGATAAGTTGTCATTTCACTAATAGAAAACGTAAAATGCTGAATGTGCACGTCTTCTTCCTACATATGGATTCAACAATAGGATGCATAGGAAGAGAGGGGCAAAGTACTGAACATTTGTTCAGCCCCCTCAAGTTGGCGCATGGGAGAGCATGCTTAACTTGGAGAAGAGGCGGGCAAAGGAAGGAGGAGGTAGGGCCTTGGTGAACAAATCAGCAGGTTAAAGTTGGCTGGAAATGTGACGAGGGAGAATGAAGCCACGCTTGAAGTGGTTACGCACCAAGTGATAGTTAATGTCGAGGTGTTTGGTACGCTCGTGGAAGACAGGATTCTCAGTGATGTGAATGGCAACCTTGTTTTCACAGTGAAAGGGGATATGAGTGGGGATTGAAATGGAGAAATCTTTCAGAATGTAGCTAATCCAAAACAATTCACAAACAACAGAACCCATGGCGCGATATTCAGCCTCAGTCGAAGAGTGGGAAATAATAGCCTGTTTTTTTGCTTTTCCAAGAAATCAGAGAGGTGCCTAAGTAGACATAGTAACCAGTGACTAAACGGCGAGTGTCGATGCAGTAGGCCCAATCAGGCTTTGAGAAGGCTTAAAGAGAAAGGGAAGAACCAACAGGAAAGAAGAGATCCAAGGAAGGGGTCCCTTTCAGATAGCGAACCAAGTGAAGGGCAGTGGACCAATGTGGCTGGCGAGGATGTTGAAGGAACTAGCTGAGTTGCTAGACAACAAAGAAAATTTCAGGGCGTGAGAAGGCCAGGTAGAGGAAGCGTCCAACCAGGCGTTTGAAATGAGCTGGGGCCGCAAAGAGTGAGCCAGAGACAACATCAAGCTTGATACTGGTAGGCAGAGGTGTCGCAGCAAGCTTAGCATCAGTTAAGTGGCAATCACGAACAATGTTAAGAAGATACTTGCATTGGGAGACATAGGTGCCATGCGAAAAACGGGCTAGTTTAAGCTCCAAGAAGTATTTAGCAAAGCCCAAGTCCTTGATGGTGAAGAGGTTGTCCAAATAAAGCTTGACAGCATCTATGGCCTCCATAGAGTTCCCTGTCAGAAGCACGTTGTCGACATAGACAACCAAAGCTATAAAAACAGAGTCAGATTTGAGAATGAAAAGACAATGGTCATGTGGGGATTGAACAAAACCATAGCTTTCTAGTTTAGAAGAAAATTCAATGTTCCATTGTCTGGAAGCTTGCTTTAAACTATAGAGAGACTTCTGAAGTTTGCAAACAAAGTCCATCAGCAGCTTTGGAGTAGCCTTCAGGTGGAAAGATGTAGACCTCCACATCAAAGTGTCCTTGGAGGAAAGTGTTGTTAACATCCAGTTGCAACAGAGGCCAAGAATAAGCTGCAGCAATGGCAATGAAAATGCAAACTGTAACCACCTTAGCAACAGGAGAGAGACTATCAAAGTAATCAATGCCCTCGATGTGGTTATAGCCTTTAGCAATAAGGCGAGAGTTGTAACGATCAATGGATCCATCAAGCAAAATTGTATGCCCCCATGCTAATGAAGGCAGTTTTGACCTCATCAATAAGGGTCTTGCTATTAATTATAACTGCTTAATTAATGATTCTGCCAGGCCATTTTGAGTATGTACATGAGCAACTAGATGTTCCATCACTATCCCAATCGATGATAATAATCATTGAAGGATTTAGAAGTAAATTCTCCCGCATTATCTAACCTTATCATTTTAATAGGATAATCAGAAAAATGAGTTCTCAATTTAATAATTTGGGCTAAAAGTCTTGCAAAAGCAACATTCGTGTTGACAACAACCTTACACGTAACTAACATGTTGATGTATCAATCAACACCATAAAGTATTTGAATGGCCCACATGATGGTGTTATTGGCCCTCATATGTCTCCTTGAATTCGTTCAAGAAACATAGGAGATTCTATATTCACTTTGTTATTGATGACTTTGTAATTAATTTTCTAAGAGAACAAGCCCAATATATAAAATCACCTTTAACAAGGAACTTCAGGTGCTTTAGTGGATGTCTATGTGAATTTTCAATCCTATACATCATTATTTTACCTGGGTGGCCAAGTCTATCATGCCACAAAGTAAAAATACTTTGATCTAACTTTGGGTTAGTGATACTATGTATTTCAATGGAGCTTATCTATGTGCCATATAAACCAGAAGTATATGTTCTCATTCTTTCTAAAACTTGCTTTTGGCTAGTTTTATATATTGTAAGGTATAGATATTCGATATCATTTTCATTCATGGTTTCAATATGAAAACCATTTTGTTGAATATCCTTAAATCTCAATAAGTTCCTTTGTGATTTACTAGAATATAAGGCATCATTGATATGTCATCTTGCCCCTTTAGGTAACAAGATAATAACTCTTCCGGAACCTTTAATAAGATGACTAGCTCCTGAAATTTGTTCTTGTTATTAACATGTTTGAGAAAAAATTCTTGTTTCTTAGAATTGTATGCATAGTGGCACTATCAACAAGACAATGCTCCTTGTCATTGAGATTTGTAATGTCTTAATTCATTTTATATAAATGAAATAGGTATATAATAAGTAAAGAAAAAACTTCATTTATAAAATATAAAAGCCTTACAATATTAAAAGAATTACCTTACAAATGAGAGTAAAATAACTTAGTAATAGAAACACGCTAATTATATATGAGATAAATCTAATGAACAAGCTTGTTGAAGTCCTCAGTAATATCACCAAACTGTAAAGGCATCTCAGGGAGATCTTTATCATCATTTTCAATAGACTGGAAAAAATTCGATGCATCCATGTGGGTATTTTCTAGATTCCAGCCTCAACAAAATTAGTCTCAACTTCTTTACCCTTCGCTTTCACAGAAGCCTGGTATGATTTAACTAGATGTTGTGCAGTATGACAGGTACGAGACCAATGTCCAGATATCTCACATTTATAGCAAAGATCTCCATTTGTAGTTTTCTCTTGTTGATTCTTTGCTATACTCCTATTGTTCTTCTAAATATTGGGATTAATCTATGTATTATGAAGATTTCCACGACCATTACCATGACCACAAGCCCGGCCACGACCGCCACAACCACGTCTATAAGAATGGCCTCGTGGTGAGCCATGGTATCGACCATGCCCCTTTTGTGCCTCAATCCCACTCCTACTTTCAGGTTTGTAGTAATTAATTGATATATTGATATAGTGATATAACGTGGAAAATTCAAATGTTGTATTTCAAAGATTGTGAAATTGTAAATCACAAAATTTTCCATTGTGGATATATAAATTATCGTGCTTAGTTTTTACGATACTTTGATATATAAGCCAACCCACAAAGATGCAACACTCAAACGACGTTGGTTCCTCCCAGTCATCTCGATACGATAAAGTGGTATGGAACACAAAAATGGAATGCGTGTTAATCAAGTTAATGCACGAGGAGTTCATCACACATCGACTCTAATCCTCCACATTTCCACCGTTGGTGTGGGCTCGTATAACCCAAAGAATGAACTCAATTACGAGTCAGAGTTGTCTTTTTACGACGGTACAACTAAAAGACAAATTTAACAAACTGCGTCGTGCTTGGCGTCTGTTGAACGATATTCTCAACAGGGGGACCAGATGGTGGTGGGACCCAGAAAGGAGTACCATAATCGACGAGGCATGACGTTTAGAAGAGTTATACCGAGTAAACATCTGATCGTGCTCTAATTAAGTGGTGCATAGATGAGTTGACAAAATTTAAGGATCTGCTGGACATCATATTCACCATCGCGTTAGAGCGCTTTCTCAGTCACAACACGGACACGATCTTCTTACGTCTTAATGACGAGAATAAACTTCGCTGGTTGTGTTCATTGGGCAAGTGAATGTAATGCTCGGTGGTTAAAATATTATAAAAAACTGATTAATTTATGTAAAATTGTGTATGTGTGGTTTACTTAGATTGCACCCATACCAAGTACCCATGCTCGTTAAGTATTTGCATGACCTTAACTGTCAGACGTCTACTGTATGTAACTTACCTACTATTTTTGCGTGTTTCTATTTAGCAATACAACTACGACCGGATATATGGCAAGCTCGGATGTTGGTGGAGATTTACAGTCTTAACTCCACAAGCGACAGCCCAGGGACGCCAAGGACTCCAGGAAGTAACGAATCTGATGTTCTAGAGGAATTTTACTCATTCAGAGGTTTAATATGCCCAAAATTATTTAGAAAAAATGTGCCACGTAACACATCTGCACTATAGAGAGCAAGATGGGTTGCTGAGATAATGACAACCCCACACGAAGGACAATTTTTTTATATCATTCACATGACCAAGCCATGCTTCTATGCTTTGATTGATGCATTAACTTTTAGAGGGTTACTGCCACATGGTCAGACATCCAAGGTTACCTCAATCGAGGAGGTTGCACTTTTCATGCAGACGGTAGGCATGCATAAAAAACACCGAGATAATATGGAGTGATTTCAATACACATTGGATACTATTCATCATAGATTCCACCGCGAGTGCTTTCTGCCTTGTGCACAATCGTGCCAGAACTAATAACTCATCCGAATTTTACAAACACACATCCGATAGTGGCACGCAACCACGAATCTACCCATACTTTAAGGTACATACCGCATTTTTTACATCATTTTTCATAGCATAATTAATACAAGCTGGTCAGATGCATACTATTTCATACATGTAATACTTAGTTGTGCGTTCGATGTACGCTTGTATCAGAGCGATAGATGGGACTTGTACCTGCTTGGGTCCCTCGAGTTGACCAAAACCGATATCGATTGCGTAAAGGCCACCTAGCATAGAACGTACTAGCAATATGTGATTTCAATATGAATTTCACCTATGGCTATGCTGGGTGGGAAGGAAGTGCAGCTGATGCCCGGGTCCTGAACCATGTAATATCACAAAATCAAAATTTTCCGTTTTCGCTGATCGGTGAGCACTATAATATATTAGCTACATTCCATCGAACATCTCGCTTAAAAAGAAAATACGTGATATTAGCGGTTCTTTTTATGACAATGTCTTCTGAAAATGCAAGTAAGTATTATTTGGTAAACGTGGATTTTGCCAACTATTAAAATCTTTTTGATTTTCATTTTGCCTCAGCTTCTAACATTATAGGATCATTTAGTAGTAATCAAGAGTAGGATGATGTGTGTTTTTTTGTTGACAGTTATAAAAATTCGTGATGCATTAATTCAAGCAAAATTAATATTTTATACATTTGTGAGGAATACCACATGATACGATGTTGCACATTACTATTTTTTAACCATAATTATGTGCGGACATGGCATATTGCAAATATCTAGAGAGTGCTAGATTTCTACAGGAGGATCACTGGACTTTAAATATTGAGCAGCGCTTCATGTGGATGATACTGGACGACGACACCTGAACACCCATGAGAGACGATGCACGTGCAGAGGCACAAATGAGTCATCGAGCACGTACATTACGAAGATATTTTGGATATTCCTACACACGAGATCAGGTCCGTGATAAATTTTACGAGTTTAAAAGACGATTTCGCCAGTTCCACATCATCACTCAGATACTAGGGATTTATTATGATATTGAAACATTTATTATGGTGTTTTCCTCTGAGCTACAACCACGCGCGTCACGGGTACGTTATGTTATTTCCAATATGATGACATCCATTTAACAATTGGCATTTCAAATTACATATATTAATTTACAACGCAATTGAATCTTCCGTTGGACCCTTTTGCAGCATGCTAGAGGTTTGGGGTCCAATCATGTGGCCGGGTGTTCCTGATGAGGCCCAAGGTGATGTACCGAACAATGAGAGTAGTAACACCGTGCGTATTCCGGTGAGAAGAGGCGAGGATGCACCCATTGTCATATCGAATTCTATTGCTCCATCGGCGCAGATGCGTACACACATTGCCAGTTGGGATGCAGTAGAATATGTAGCGCGTGGCGATGGTGGCCCACCGCTGGCACGCAGTACCTCATTGGCCGCACGACGCAGTCTCGATATGGGATCAGAAGTGGGGGAGATTGGATCATGAACTGATTACATTCGTCGATTTGACATGCAGTCTGATCGGGGTGCCCAAACATACAGTGATGGAGACAACACAACGCACTCACACTGACCACAGGGACTCCCACCACGACGGTGTGATGGTCCTTAGAAATACAATGGCCGAATATGAAAATTCTAAGTCAAATGTCTATTTAATTAGTAAAAATGGAAAACTACTCGAGCGTTTTCTCATTGTCAAACACATTCGTTTCTTATATGTCGTGCAGATGTGCAATTAGATTTGAACAATTCTCTAGAAATTGACAGCTTTATATGGTACGAGTAAAAATATTCCCTATGTTTTGTTTTTAACTAATCAATACGAATTCACTCAACTTTAACTGTTTAAATATTTTGGTCTTAACACATCATTCTCTACTTGAACGAAACATTTGAGAAATTTTAAAAGATTTGGACAATATATCATTACTGTATGCGAATGCAAAGTGTTTATTGTTCGATTTATCAAGTAAATATTTTCACCACGAATATAAACGCCACTGAAATCATTTTCAATATACCGATGTAGTGTATGTACTTATCTATTAAATTTATAATCTATTTATTTAATATAAACAAATCCATTCCACACCAAAGCAAATGAGATTTATTTATTTTTCAAAAAATTATTTGTATTATATATATTATATATTATTTAATATATAATATATGTCAAATCTAATCAATAATTACTACTAAAAAAATAATTATTAACTTATGAAATCATTGACATTTAAGATATTTACTATCGATGCTACTTAGTAAAAGTATTTAAAACTTTTCTACCTAACGAAAATACTGTAGCAGTTTGTTATTACTGAGGATAATATATGATTCTATATACCTAATTCGTATTTTCTATTACTTCAATTATCTATTAAAATTTATCAGTTTGAATATAAAAGTCTAATGAATGTATTTTTAACACGTTACTATAGTGCATTTAACTCTTAATTACAAAATTTTTCAACTTAGACTATTTAAATCTTTTGTACTCAAAATTTTTCCTATTTCAATGAAATATTTGAGAAATTTGAAAATTGAGGACAATATACAAATAATACATACGTAATTCTAAAATTATTATTTAAATTTTATATATTATTTTTTTTCAAACCAAAGATAAACTCTAACAAAAATATTTTGGAAACAATACTACAATGATGTAATTATGTATTAAATTTATAATTATTATTTAAAATATAAAAAAAATTCCTCAACAAAGAAAATTAATTAACATAAATATATATACTATATTTCACTAACAAACAAAATACTATATACATACACACTTATACTAATAAATATTTATATTTAAAGACATGATTTGATAATAAACAGTAACTCTTATTTTTCAAATCTCAAAATCAAACCTACACCACTTATTTTAAATTATTTTATATTATATTAAAATACAAATCCAAACATATAATTTATTTCAAACACATACTTACTTATATATTTTCTTTCTCCATCTTTAAACACCAAAACAAAATATACAAAATATTAATCCAAAGATAATGAGAGTGTCTTTGTCATAGGGGTGGGCTGGGCATTGTTGTATCAAATGTCGATCGAAAATTTAAATTACTACAAAGAGTTTCTGACATGGGAAGAGTGGCGGCTACCGCTGGGGTCAACATCAGAAAGGTTATGTGCAAGAGGGAAAGTGGGGCGGGAGATTTGTTGTTTAGTGAGAAGGAGAGAGATGCCCAACATGACACGTTTCGACAGTTAACCAAACGAACAAGAGGCCCGGGGGTGAGATTGGGGGTGGGGGTGGCTCCCTATTTTGCCAGGCCACACTCGTCATCCCAGGTTGTTACACTTCTGGACATGACACTTTTCTTCTAATTTGCATCTTCTTACTTCTATACATTTCTTTCTCTTTCCTGGATTTTTTGTGTTCTTATTTAATTTAACATATATACATCAATTACTTTCTATAATATTAAAAATCTTCAGAAAAATAATTTTTATATTTGAAAAGTCTATTTACTTATTTCTAAATGATAGGGTTAAAATAGTCTTTTCAAATTTAATCATTAAAGTCAGGAATGATAATTGTAACAATTAAAAAATAATTTTGAGCTTAATGATATTCAGATGTGTAGTCGAAGAGTTGAGTTTTCTTTTTAATTTCTTTCTTGTCGTATGTAGAGTTTTTCATTTAGTCTGTCTCTTTTAGTATGATTATCAAGTACCATAAAATGGAGCAACGATGTTGTCTTGAATTTTTACTATTTTCGGCATCTATATCTTCATTTTTGTAGGTATTAGTTAGTTAACTACTTCTTCTATTACGTCTGGTACTTGAAACAAATGTACGAGGATTGATTTTCTACTTTTTTTTTTTATTTTAAATGCAAGAGCGTAAGTAGTAGTTATTGCTGATAGTATTGTATTTAACTATCAATAAGATCGAATTTATTGATATTAAAATTCAAAATTATTCAGACGTTTATATAGGTTTGTGGTATATGGTCCGTGAATTGTTAAATCAATACATAATGATGTCCCCCAACTGGAAAAAATCTTACTTAGATCAGATTCAGTCGTACTAAATCAATTACAGAGTGTAATACACCTGCTATGCGATTTGTCATTTTTCTTAAACTGTTCATCAATCACACGATAAGTATATTGCACTTGCCATATAATTAACTCAAATATGACCGTGTCGAGTCCAGACTAAAGTTTTTTCCAACCAAATGATACCCCATGAGTAGTGGTGTCGTCAACCCCAATATATATATATATAAAATAAAAAGTATTCTGTATTTTTCTTTTATATTCTTAAATCAGAAGTCATTTAAAAAAAAAAGAAAAAAAAAAGATGGTTGAATAATTAAAGAAAAGGGACTTCAACTGTATCGGATTTTCTTCTTTATAAGTGTCAATTTCACTTGCATTGTTGGAGCCATGGGAACTAGGTTGGTTGCCTAACAAATAGATATAAATTTATATTGTAGGAGATATACCTAACTTTAATAAAATATATTATCCAAATTAATCTACCCACATAAATGCACAAATAGAAAGATTTTTCTTTTATAAAACCAACGCCCAAATGCAAAATACTGAAAATTATTAAATAATCACCTCATTTAAAAGTTTATGCGTAAATAAAAGAATTTTTCTTTATGCAACAGACGCTGAAAAGCAAATTAGTGAAAATTATTATACAATCACTTTGAATCATTTAATATTTAATATCTTGCATGTGAAAATTTCTTTTATTAATGAATGACAGTGAAATTTGAACTAAGAACCTCTTATTTGGACTGACTCCGATACCATATTACACAACAATGTTATTAAAAGTTTCAATTGTTAGGAAAAAAAAAATTTAAATATCTAACGTCTTAACAAGAATTAAGTCGTCAAATTTATATTATGCTGAATATTTAGGATCCATACCATTTGATACTGACGCTGAACTCATGTAAGAAAATCGCTAACAGAATAAGTAAAACATAGAAGGGGTGAAAAGAAAATGTTTCAAGAAAAGAAATGACATGTGAAAAAGAATTGACTCTGATTCAGCAAGAATTTGAAGTACACCATTTTGAGAATCTTGTCTTGTTTCTTACAAATGTGAGTTCAGAAACCTATACACAAATAACAATCTTTCTATTACTCTAACAACATCCTATTCATCTAAGTTTTTATTAGTAATTCCAGAAGCAATCAAGGTCTAGAGGACCAGTGGAAATGATTGGAAATTCTTGATCATCATAAGGCTTAAATCCCAGATCAGCAGTATTGATGCCAATATCCTCTGAGAATTCTGCCTTAACATTTTGCTTCATGAAGGGTCCATTTTTCTCGAGCAAAAGCCGTAGTATCGACTCGTCTTGCATGGTCACAGAGTCCGGCCAGTGCGCATTCCCTGAACACGAAACGGTCTGAGACGAGAGATTTGAGCTCGGATTTGAAACTTTAGGGAAAGTGAACGGAAAGTGCGGAAAATGAGTCGGCTTTGAAGAAGAGGTCAATTCATCAACTGATTTGTCTAGATGTTCCTCTATTGGATTGGAGAAACATGTTAGATTGGATCCCTCAGCAGCTGATGTTATTCTTGTCTGATTTTCTTCAGAAGATAAGTCCGTGAGCTGAGGCAAATCGGTCGGCTGCGCATCAGCAGTACCACAATCTATACTCCTCATAAGCCCTGATATATGCACTTTCTTCCCTCCTGAAATCTTCTTGAAGACTCTACAGATCACCCATTCATTCTGCAGGTTGAAGGTGAAACAGTCATAAACAAACAAACAAAAACAGAGGAAAACAGGGGAAATTCTTTACTTTAGCAGTTTTTGGGAGGTTTCTCATGGAATGTTTTCCTTCTAATCTGTACTCATGCATCACCCAATTCGTCTTCTCCCCTCTAGGTGCCCGCCCTCTATAGAAAACCAAAGTTTTCTTCATTCCCACCAACGTTTTCGCACGATAAATCTCCTTATCCTTCCCCGTCGCCTTCCAGTATCCAGCATCGGTAGCTCTATTCGTCCTCAATCCAGTCGGATACTTCCTATCCCTCAAACAGAAAAAATACCACTCTTTCTCTCCCATTTTCGCCTTCCCTTCAATTCAAAACATATTCAATATTAGAACATCAAGAAAATCAGCTGACCACAACGTTACGTTAGTAAAACTTACACGGCAAATCCCACGGTTCGACCTTGTTCAAGTCTACATCGGCTATAGCTTCCGCGCTGAACCCGCTGTCGAGCACTTTAGGAGATAAGTAATGAGTTATGAGCTCTTCGTCGGTCGGGTGGAAACGAAAACCTGGTGGTAGTTCCATAGGCTCATCAGGTGTATTGAAACAGGACAATCTTTCCATTGTTGTGACTATGTCCTGATTCTTTGTATCAGAAACTGGACATAAAATCTTGTACAATTCTCCTAACTGTATTTAAAGGCAAAACAGAGGAAAAGGCTGAGAAAATTTCAAAGCTAGTACATGAGGATAGGTGGAAAGCTAAGACAGCATTTATACAAAGGTCTGAATGGTTTTTGCAGTCTTTGTGTGTGAAAGAGAGAGAGATTGTCCTAACAGAAAGATTGAGAGGTTTTGGTTTTGCTAAGAAAAGAAAAGTGATCTGAAGGAACACAACTCCATAAATAGTTGCTTTTCGAGGAGGAAATAAACGTGGTTCTGCTGTAATAAAATTGGATCATCTTTATTAGCTTTCTTGAACTTTGACCTCAACCCTTATCTTATCTCTTTATTCTTTTTTAAACATATAACCTTAACTGCATTATTTTAACATCATAAATTAGATCATTTGGTGTTTTCGTCTTTCAACTTTTTAAATTAGTATTTTGTCCAGCGTCTTTTTAATATTCGTGATTTCAGTCATATTTTTGGCTGGAGTTTATGATTCTCACCTATGCATCTCGCGTGATTCTTATAATTAGGGTTACTACTTATATTAGCTCAGCTTTGATAGTATGTTGCTCCTTTAACTTTTCTTGTAATTTTTTAATTTTTAAAATTTCAGTTATTTTTTTACTGGAGTGCACCATTCTTGCTGGTGGAAGTAAACTCTGAAAAAAAAAAAAAAGATTGGAATCACAAAAAATAAAAAGAGGTAGGACCAAAATGATCTTAGAAAATTAAATATACAAAAACGTTAAATAACTTAAGCTACAGAACCAAAAATACATTTAACCTTATCAGACGGAGCACGTGGGATGCATATGCAAGGACAACACATGAATTTAGAACATACGTAAGTTTTAGTTATATTTGTCATATGACAATTATCTTTTAAAATTGAATAAACGAATATAATTGTTACATGCAATGTATTTGGAGTCATCCTGATGAAATTTGAGAGTGAGAGATTTTATTATTTTAACAAATTTGATTTCATGTAATTTTTCAGAAAGATAAGGGCATTTTAGGAAGTGTATATTTATGAACTAAATTTGAAGTTTAAGGTATTGAGTCTTGATAAAAACAGTATGTAGATATGGTCACATTGTGTGTGTATATATATATATATACTTCTTACTTGAGTTTGATTTAATTATATCCAATCAATTATTAGCATTTGCAGTATGATTAATTACTTTATATATATAAATATATTATATAATAATAAATATAATGCCCTCGTCATGTTATTAGCTTGATTTAACTGAGTTTAGGTTGAAATTTCTAGTGTCTATAAATACTTATTTATACTATTTATTAAAGTTTCAGGTTTTAGTGTAATCAACTTTCAGCAAAATTAATATTAATTAGCTAAAATATCCTTATGTGTATTTATTTTGCTTATAAATAAAAATCTCTTAGATTAATTAGTTATGTACTTAAATAATTTTAATTTCATATATATATATATTTAAAGTTAATTTGTTTTTATCAATTCTTTGTATTATATTTTTATTTAACTTTATAAAAAAGATACGCACATGCATTGGGTGTTCTTCAACTACTATTACAGTAAATATAATGCCGTCACCATGTTATTAGCTTGAATACGGCCGAACTGTCCAATTGTGTCTTAGTTTAGTGGTTAAAACTGATGTTTCATGAATAAGTTCGAGTTTATGGATTCGAACACCCCCAGACGTGTGAGTATATATTTATCTCATTTAATGTGAATTTATTATAGTGCGTATTTATATATTTAATGTAAGTTTATTAATCGAATTAGTATATTTTTTAATTTATTGATATCAATGTAATTATATATTTTTTTTTTTATAAAATAAAAAAGTGGCGGAAGTGAAATTTATGGCATGGTATGCATAAGTAGTAGAAAGACGTAAAGTCGTGTTAGTTGAAATTTGTTTAACCAAAGTTTATCTACTGGAAGAGTCGCTATGTATTTGTACTCACTTCCTTCACAAAAATCCAACTTGTCCTCAATCGAAGGTGGAAGGACCCAAGACAATCCTCAAAATAAGACAAAGTTGTTTCAGTATTTAGATTTCTTTTCCAACTCATGAGGACCAGAAACCGCGATTTCACTTATGGTTTTGTTCTCGTGTTTTGGTCTCTTGTAATAATTTTTTATTTTTTTTTATAAGAAAAAAGAAGTATTTTTTTAAACCCAAATCCTTGGGTTGTCATTTAGAAGACACAAGGTAACTCTTATTATTTCCTTTTTTAGGTTTTCTTGAGTTTTGATGTTACTGATGGAGATTTCACGTGTGTGAATTAAAATTATGATATGTTTGCTATACGATTGACGTATGATCGATCTATTACGGGATAAATTATAAATGTCACAATCTACTGCACGCAACGCACAAGAATCAAACTGTATTAAAAAATTATGTACGAAATCGTAAAATGTCGTAATTACAGGGTGTATGTGTAATTTTTTAAAAATAGGAATAGTTTGTTGAAATGATACTGACATTTCTATAGGTGTATGCGTAATGTTACGTAAATAGACTATAGATTAGGGAATGTAGATGCCAATGTGATGCCAAATTTATATATTTTATTTTATTTATAATATATTTTAAAATATAAAATTTATTTATTATATGCACAGAGGAACAACTTACAACCACAATTAATTTATTAAAAAAAAAGAAAAAGAAAATACCCCTCTTGCATTCCATCACGTGAATTAAAGAAACAGCATCCCTTTTACCTCCTCGACGTTTTAAATATATTTTTAAATATCTTAATTTATTGATAAAACAATTATTAATTGACATAATTGATCCACGTATTCTTATTTGTGTCCGGCACCTATCCGCTGGCTGGTTGTGGTTATCCACCGTCTAACTACTAATATTATTATGTCTTATTTTATATGGCACATTCGATATATGTGTACAAAAAAAATATAATAATTAAATATTATTTTAATAAAAAAATAATAATATGAAGATAGTTATCTAGAAAATAAATAATTTTAAAAGAAAATATTTGAAGTAAGAAAAAGAGAAAGAAATGTTAAATAAAAATAAATAATTATATAAAAAAATAGTTTTTACCACTTATAGATAGTGGAGATATACGAAAATTAGTGAATAGAAAACAAAACATATAAAAAATAAGGGAGACACTAAAGATGTGCTCTCCCTTAATATATAGTATATATTATTAAAAGGTAAATTGCATCCACATTCTCCGTCTTAGGTCAAATTACATAATTATTTTTATATTTTATAAAATTATAAATACATTCCTAATGGTAGTGTTAATGTAATTTACCTTAATTAGGTGTTTATACTTGTAAACACTTGTCTCTAAACATTGATTGTTTTTATAATTACGACTACAACCTTATTAATTAAAAATTAATTTTAAGAAAGATGGATGTAATTTGTCGTTAATAGAAAAGATATAGATTAAGCTCACCCCAATTCTTTGTCAAGGACGACAGGTAATTCTAAAAAATGAAAGCTAAAGTAGACCTGGCAGGGAGTAGAAAAACTAGATTATTATGGCAACAAATGGTTAAAGTTCTTTTTGCCTAAAGTTGAGTTCTGAATTTCCAGCTTAGGAAAGCCGAATAAAACCTCATTTAGCAAAGATCGTTTGTCTTCAAATATATGTTTCTTGTTTGACTTTTCAAAACTTAAAGTTTGAAGATCTAGATTGACATGTTCTATGAGGATATCTTGGTAATTTAGTGTCGAGATTCCCACAGTTTTGGCTAGCATTGATGGAAAATTTTTGTTATGAAATAAATCAATTATAGAGCAACCGTATCATATTTGCTATATAATTGGTCACTTTTTTTAAATTGTACACTAATTATATGACACGTGCGTATTGTTTTGTGAAAATTGTGTGATTTGTGTTTATAATCATATATCAGAATTACTTTATATATAAAATATTATTATATAAATTATGACCATTATATATAGTAATGACATGAACGAAATAAACTTAAAAATTAGAAAAGCTGCACTGATGGAGAGTTACGATACTTATTGTTGATCTAAAGCCATGGTTGCCTTCCTACGTGCAGGTTTTAACAGTTGACCGTGACTCCAGGATAAAATCTCATTAGCTCTCAACAGTGTCTCATCCCATGTGCACGACCACGAGAAGATCAGGAACCAGTCCACAGTCATGTTGCAAAAACTCTAACAAATACTTGTGGGAGTATAAAATATTTCTCAACTCATAAGCTATATAAAATCTAATGACCCTTTAAATAGTTGTAAAAATATGACCATTATAAAATATTAAGTGGCCTAATTAAAACTCATAATATTATAATAAATCCAATTATAAAAAGGCCACATAAATATATAAAATGTAATGGTCAAATACTTATTAAACTTTATAAAATCAGGATTAAATCATTATAATAATGGGGCCATAAACTTCAAACAAGTATCAAATTAAACTATCTCATTAAGATCAAATAAAGTGTTGGAAATAATTTGATAATGTAGAAAATTTTAAAGCTTATTTCCAACAATTTTCCACAAGGTTTAAAATTTTTAAAATTAGAATATGAAATAAAATAGTTGGCAACTTATACCGTGCAATCGGTGCATGTGCCTTTCGGGTTTGAACATACACTTAGTGTTGAAAAATTCATTTGAAGGAGCAATAATAGACTTCGCCTTGAATTATGCCCATTGAGCCAAATTTCAATTACCACACATATGATATTGACTTTAGGACATGGTTATAGCAGGTGAGCGCGTCAATAACCCTACGCTCTGATCCTGATTCTCGTGAGGTCTCTAGGGTTAGCCCAAACTCATAGGCGCAACCCATGGAAACTCTCACTTAGGTGAGCCCTCCAAAGGTATGTGTGACCCATAGCTCGTGGAAATTCTGCTTTTGGTCTCATTCTGGGTCAAAGCCCCACCTAACATCACATTTTTATAGCACTTAACCTTAGGGAAAGGAAGGAGATCATCGTATTTTTTTTTTTTTTTTAAATACTCTCTTCTCAAAATAATGTGCTATATATAAATCACGCAGTGCAGGTTTCTACACATTGAACCTTCTTCATGGGGTCTCAAATCACAAAGATTGGGTTACTTCCGAATGTGACTTCCTTACGGGCTTAGCACATCCCCCTCGATGATAAAGAATCTTGCCTCTTCATTAGTCCCTCGAGGTCCTTTTCTGTCACATGGAGTATAATATCATCTACCTCTTATTTTCATTTTTATAATTTTACATCTGTCTTGTTTTCCTTCTCATGTTATGCGTATGACCTGCATATCAAAAGAAAACTCCACAAAATAATATCTTTAGTTCATACTCTATGTATTTGTAACTCAATAATAATTTCTCAATTGTAACTTTTTCCATGATAAAAGCTATTTAACTCTCATCTTTATTTTATGCATAACTGCTGCACTGTTGTAACACTTCAAAATAATAGAAATTCAATTTCACCAAACACTTGTATATGTTCATTCATATATGAAGCATCCCAATTCAGTAAATTTGTGACTGAAAGAAAAGTACTCTTCACCCATATAACTGATCACTTAGACATGAGTATTTAAACATTCAATTTCAGTGGAATAATCTCATAAAATTATTCTTTATGTAAATACTTGTAAAGCGTAGAGATTTGCACTCTACCATTTGAGACTCAATATATGAATCCAACAATTTGATACGTGAACTCATATAAAGAAAATAATATATAAGACTGTACAGGCTCATACCGTTGGGTATCTCATGCATTTTCTAGCCATTCAATTTTTATAAAAAATTACACAAACTTATAAAATGCTAATCTCATTTTCTAAATTCCTTGTGGATGGATGAGAAATGCATATTCCTATATGTATGATAGTTACAAAATCATAAATATAATGTTTCCAAAGGCACATTCATACTCATTAATATTTTTAATAATGATAATTTTAAATTACTCGACAATAAAAAATGATATAATTAATAAATTAAATTATGTTTAGTAATTTTCTCTAATTAATGGATGACAATGAGCCATTTTAAAGAATTTAATCATATATCATCATTAACGATAAATTTAAAACAATTAATATTCCTATATTAACTTATCACATGAAAAAGTTAGCCACAAAATTAAACCTCATATTGCAAAATATTTTTAGTATCACGTCATTACACTTATAATCTACAAATTTCCTTTGTTTTGTTTGATTCCGTCATGCTCGATAGATCATGAATGTAAAAATAGAGTTAAATAATAAATATATATATAAATGTGAATAATCACAAGCTCTTGAGATATAATTCTCAAGCATGATTACTTAAATATGAAATCAAATTACTTGTGCGTTTTTCAATGTTGAAGATATAAAAAGTATCTCAATTTAATAAATAACTTTATTCCCATTCATGTTTAGCTTTTAAACTTGATTATTGTCCTTATAATTAAATTAATTAGCCATTGTTCTCAATGGCCATTACAAGTCTGGCTAATTACTAATAGTTATGGAAGTTAATTACTGCTAATAAATCAAAGAAATTGTAACACTCAACTAATTTGCATATTTCTCTTTTTTGATTCATGGTTTGCTTACTAATAATTTTATTTATGATGATTAGCTATTGGAACATAACACCACTAATAAATAATGGAAACTCAATTTTCATTTGAAAATCAAATGCCTTGCATAAGAACAAAACTCCGAATTAGAACTGTAATATGCATTTTTTTGACACAAATCATAATCATGGCTTTAAATTATTGTGAAAATTGTGTGATTTTTGTTTATAATCATATCTCAAAATAATTTTATTTATGAAATATCATTATATAAATTATCACAATTACATATGATAAGGAAATGAACGAAATAAACTTAGAAATTAGAAAAGCTGCATCGGTGGAGAGTCACGACACTTATCGCTGACCTAAAGCCATAATTGCCTTTCTATGTGCAGGTTTTAACGGTTGACCATGACTGTAGGATAAAACCCCATTAACTCTCAGCAGTGTCTCATCCCATGTGCACAACCACGAGGAGACTAGGAACCAATCTACAGTCACATTGCAAAAACTCTACAAATACTAGTGAGTATAAAATATTTCTCAAGTCATAAGCTATATAAAATCTATATCTCTCTCAATGTGTCAAATGAAGAAAGCTAATGGCCCTTTAGTTGTAAAGATTTGACCGTTATAAAATATTAAATAGCCTTATTAAAACTCATAATATTATAATAAATTCAATTATAAATAGGCCATATAAATATATAAAATCTAACGGTCAAATACTTATTAAATCTTATAAAATCACAATTAAATCATTATAATAATGTGGCCATAAACTTCAAACAAATATCAAATTAAACTGGCACATTAAAATCAAATAAAGTGTTGGAAATAATTTGACAATGTAAAAAATTTTAGAGCTTATTTCTAACATATTATACTTGCCATAAGAATGATTCAAGTCTGACAGAGCTCCGTCCGAATTAGAATTTTTCAAAATGAAGTTCTGATGGGTAATAATTGGAATAAAAAGCTGTGGACCCTCGTTTTGTTTGGATATTTTTTTTAGTTTTTCTGAGAGTACTATTCTAAATTAACTTATTATGAAGCATTAATGAAGTCGACAATTTTCATAAATATAGTTTTACCATATTCGGACTTCCTGAAATATGAAATTGGCATTGCATAAAATCATTTTTCAGTGCAAGAAATTTTAGTTTGGGGAAAGTCTCCAATTTTTTGTCCCATAACTTAGATTTTGTTCATTTTTAGTCATAATATTTATAAGAATCCCACTTTAAAGATCATAATTTATAAGTTTCACTTTTCATTATTTTTAGTCATAATATCACGATACTCATGTAACGGTTACGTTAGGAAATTTTGGAAGGAATGCAGGCACGTAAGATGCACATGCTTCGTTGTTGGAGAGATTATAATTGCTAGTTTTGATGAAAGGGAGAAAAAAATAAAATAAAATTAGGACCCCCACAATTTAGATTCTTGCAAGCTCGTGAGAATCAAGCTTTCCAAATTAAAAATACAATTTTAACAAGCGACTCAACTGCTACAAAATTAATTATCATATTTGTCTAATTCTTCGATTCTCCAGTTGAAAAAATATGGTTCTTCCTCGATTGTTTGAGATTAAGATGTAGTGGAGAGGTAAGATTTGGGGGGACAAAAGAAAACATTAGATTAGGGTTTTCTCTATAAAAATTTGGGAAGAGAAAATTTGGGGAAAATAGATGAGGGCTTTAGAGAGTATTGGTTTTAAAAAATAAAGTATGTGTCTTTTACATGACATTATTCCCTTCAAAACATTTATTTTATGTCGTCATTTTTATCAAATATTTAACGACATGAAGAAAAATGTAAATAAGGCCTAAATTACAGGACAAAAGAAATGATATTTGTACTTTTACTTTGCATTAGATATGACTAAAATTAAACGAAATTATATTACACTTATTATGTGATTAATATATAATTTAAAAAATAATGATCAATCATGTAACAAATTCAATTGATCAATTCAATCAGATCAAATGTAACTTAAATAAGATTTTTCTTGTTCCAATTTCCGGCACGTCATGATCCCAGAGAAGCGACTAGACTATCTACAATGTCTAGTAATTGATTAATTAATTATTTGAGTTGATTAAGGTAAGGTAACACCGGCCTAACTCTCGCTAAGCAAAAACGCACACAAACTTTTTGACCAATGACTTTGAGTTTTACGGATAATCTCTCACATTGGGGCCATGTTTCATGTGTTCCGACATGGTGCCACGACAGGGAACAACCACGTGGCAAGATTTGGTTCGAGGGATGCGTAATGTGTGCATGCACTTGCTTTGTCTTATAAATTTAAAAGTTAGGCAACCAAAATTTGTGAGAAATAAATTGAATTAGTCGTCTTAATTTGAACTTTTGAAGTTTGAATGGAAATGGTAAGAATATTAAATGACTATAATCAAGTGTGTGAACAAAGTTTAGCAGTCATTAATTAAGTGTATTTTGTAAACGAACAGCAATCCGTCTGAATATTTTATTTTAACGGGATAATTATATTCTCATCTCTTGAAATAAAAAAATATCTATTTAATATAATTTTAAATTCTAATAATTTAATGGATTTTTCGGTAATTATTACAATATGAAGAACTTATTATACCAAACATTCTAATCTTATTTATTTAAATATTTTAAGCATTTATTATTAAAATAAAATTTAATATTTTTAAGCTTTTAAAATATATTATAAGAAATAGGAATTTATAAGATATTTTAAATAAGCTCAATTAAACAATGTCTTAAATAAAGAATTTCAGTGTTGAAAGAACTCTTTTTTTCGTTTCCTCTCCTAATTAAAAACCCTCTAGCATAATAAAATATTGATTTTTAGTTATCCAAATAATGATGGGAATTGAAATAAATAAATTTTTTTACGGCCTTTTGTCAAAAAATTAAGATAAAATAAAATTTAGATAATACCAAGTTAAGTAGAGGGATGAACCCTAATTGGATTGTTTAAGTTGATAGTGAACTCCTTGAAATAGATCAATTGTGAAGCTTAATGTGGTCATGGGAAATTATACTTTTTTAACTCAATGAAGTTGTGTTAATTTCGTGTAGGTTTTTAATATTCTTTTAGATAAACATGTATTTAACTATATGCATGCACATAAAAATTATCTGTATTACGATTCTCAAAGTCTTGTATAACATTCGTGGAACATTCTTTCTATAAGACATTTTATTCACCTTTTTCATTCTTCTTTATGTACAGGTAACAATACCACAATTTAAGAATTTTTTTTGTTTGGATCAAATTTGATTGTCAAATCAATTACAAAGTAAGTGATCACACTTGTTATTTGATTGGTCACTTTTTCTAAATTGTACACCGATTACATGATAAGTGTATTGCACTTGCTATATGAGTGGTTCACACGTAATCGAGTCAGGTTCAGACTAGAATTTTTCCCACAATTGACATACCATAGCCAGTTCTGGAATGTGAAAAGCTATAACCAGAGGTAAAAAAGGATTTTTCATTAATTGAGTTTGAGGGTTAAATTTTTGGGTCAGTCCCAGGCTGTGCATCTGGCGAGGAAGGCGAGATAAGGTTGCATCTTATCCGCTTCTTGAGCAGGCAAGTCTTCGGATGAGGGAGGACTCCTTCCTTGTGAAGACTCCTGCTTTGCAAGGAGTTTAGCTTCTTGAGGGCACCTTCCTTTTCTTGAGCAGAGCTCGGAAGGAAGCAGCAGATTTGTTCCGGGCCTCCCTCTTGGGCCAAGCTTGATGAGGCAGGCTTCATCTTTGAACAGACTTTGGTGTGGGGGCTCTTTCTTGGGCTGAGTCTATTGGGCCTTCCTCTTGGGCCGAGCCATGCTGTAGGGTGCTTCTTTCTTAGATTAAACCCGGCGCCCTTGGCCAGACTGCCTCTCTTCTGGACTGGTGAGTTCGACTTGGGCTTTAGCATTTCTTCTTGGGCCAATCATTCTTGGGTCATACCCATCAATATATATATATATATATATATATATTACATTTCTCCGTTTATAAGTTCAAAAACATACATAACAATGTTATAATGAAGGCCAAAATGGAAAATTTATGTAATATTTTTTGCTAACATCAACAGTTTTCATGCAAACTCAAACAGAAGGGGATCGGGTATAAACAGAGAATTCTTAAAGACGATCAAAATATAATTTCAAAATTTTTTTAAAAAAAGTATAATTTTGTATTTTTAAATAGAGTTTGAGTGTAGTTAACCCTTATTTAAATGTCTTCTATTTTTCTTTTATTATTGGCATGATTGTCTGATGTAAGGTTTCTTACTGATAGTTGTGTGGTAGAGCTTCGGCCATCTCTTGGAAAGTTACTCTATGAGAATCAATTTTATTAACTACGAGGAATTTTTACTCATATTTTTTATAATTTTTTGAAAACTTTGTATTTGCACAATGTCCTCTTTTCTGTCGCAAGGGCTTTCTACTAATGGTTGGAACTTGGCTTACATGGAAGCATTTTAAAGTTAGGGTTACACCTCTTTACAAAATTTATTGTTTATACTGATTTCTTTCGTTAGATTTTGGACAAAATACTAACATTAGTAAAATAATTACATAAATTTTTAATTTTTATCTTTCATTTAACATTCTCGTGTTATGATTTTATACTTAAAAGAGAAAAAAATATAATGATGTTAATATTATTCTATATATAGATATTACATTTATCCCTTTATAACTACAAAAATACACATAAGAATATTAAATAAATGATAAATTTTAAAATGTACATAGTTTCTTTTACTAACGTCATCCAAACGCCTAACGGAAGAGGGTCAGGTGTAAAAA